>NW_016178687.1:0-7700 GCF_001687245.7 Rhagoletis zephyria | reverse complement strand
CCAGTACTTCCGCTTGGAAGATGCCAGCAGAGTTCGATATTCGGAATGAAAGGGAGGCACTCGGAGCAAACGCCCCATACGTTAGTATTGGTCGTATTATAGCCGTGAACACCCAGCGTAGTGATGCTCAGAGATAGGTTTTACTCTGTGCACGTCCATATAAAGTCTGCAGAGAGCTTTGAAGAGTTTGAAGAGAGTTGTTTTGATCATCACTGATCCAGAGGTCAAGATTTGGCTTTAAACCCCAGTTCCTGCTGAATATTCTCTTTATATTTGCCTTCCAGCTCAGTTTGGTGTCTAGTACGACATCCAAGTATATATTTCGCCTCGGAAGACAATGTGAGAGTCGTTCCATTAAGGGAAGCAAGCTGGAATTGTGTAAACGGCAATGGTTCCTTTTTTCGGATTGACACCCGCGCAACTTTTGCCACCCAGATGAGTACCTGAGCAAAGCTTCCTTAAATGTTTCACTAATCGTTGAGGGGAAGAGACCTGATACTGCCACCCCTACATGAACTGCATACTATGATATTACATGCACTCCACCTTTGTTGAGGTGCAATAGAATGTCGTTCAGTGCAACAACCCGTAGAAGCGGAGACAGAACTCCCGTTTGGAGAGTGCCTCTATTTGCATAACGGACAGTGTAGCTGAACCGATGGTTGAAATTATGATTATATTTCTAATTGTAATGTTATTCAAAGCCCCCCTTTTCGAGGAAGAGCGCCAACGTGTACTGCTTGTAATGGATTGATTTTTCTATGGTACCCATAACTTGATGAAGGGCACCCATATTGTCTAGGCTAGGGGACTTGTATGGGAGAATTTATTTATAGCAAGGAGCTAAGACTTCTTACTTCGTAACGCTATTCTCAAGGATTTAGTTGTTCGATTTGTTTGTTTTATTTTCCATTATTTTACTCCATTTTGTTTAATTTTTTTTTTAGTATTTTTTTTTGGGCTTTCTTGTTTACTAGATTTCTGTCATCTATGTACATTACTACAACCCACCCTCTATGCCACACTATTTCGTGGGCTTCAATATATCCGAATTCTATGTAAAAACTGAGGGTCTTCGTTCGCTTAGTTTCTCACAAAAAAAAAAATACCAAATGAAAAAGTTCAACAAACAGGAAAGGAAAACAAGGGCGAGAACTAAAATGTGCTGGCTGAGGCTATGGTACCTAGCAGCAGGGCGTTATAGTACGATTAATCATGCACACAGCCGGTAACTTTGTGCTACATACATATACATATACATATTACATATCTATATATACATCACAATTCATGAAGGTGGGTTCTTCTTGATTGCTTTTAGTGATTTAGGGTGTACATACGTGTATATGCGCATATACTCTTGGGTATGCCAATATGCATATACATATATATGTATCTATAAATTTTTTTGTAATGAAAACGCCCTAGGGGAGCTGAGTTCGAGAAATTTTCCAAGGTACTCACCGCCACTGGGCTGTAAAGTTATACATTATGTTCATAAGTATGTATGTATGTTCATGTATATATGTACATATTTATTTACATAGGTATACGCTGCCTACAAATTTACGCCCTTGTGTTGGATAATGCTAAAGTATAATTACAGATACTGGATATTCGATCTGTCGGCTATCAATTTTAACCCTGGAAGTACATATATGCTTATTTTTTATATGCAAAGTACCCAAGAAGATAAGTTAGGTAAGCTTTCTTAAATGAAGCCATTCTAAAAGCCTACCCAAGAAGCGCTGAAAAAAGTGCTTGCCTGCATGGCTTCTAGAAGGTCGCTTTCTATTTATAATCTACGCTAATCACTTCAATTTGATCACTCTGTACGAAAAAAAGGAGAAAGCGATGTAGAGTTGAAGCCCAATTGACCTTGAAGGCATTTTAGAAGAGCGTTAAAGGTCCTGAAATTATCTATTGGGACTCGTCGAAAGCTTCATCAAATCAACGACGGTCCTACACATAATGGCTTTAAAGCACTGATGGGCACTGCCTTGCCCGAGGGCAAAGCTCTTTTAAGCTCTCTATACATTTTTTTTACAGAGGCGAGCAGAGTAAAAGCTCTCTCTCTGCCCAGCGCTGCTTTAAAGCTATTCAGTAGTGAAGTTCTGTAAGAGCTTAAACAGACAGCAACGTTGATCCGGATTAACTCGGACTTAATTCGGATCAACTGCAGTTAATTCCCGAGTTGATCCGGATGAACGCTGCCGCCTGTTTATGCTTTAAGAAATCGACTGAATTCTCGATCGAGATATCGACTAAATTATACATCAAATCTACTATTTCAATCGAGACGAGTTACAGAAACACAAAGTGCAAAATTTAGTATATTTTCGTTATTTAGCCTATTTTTCAAATTAAAACCAAACAATTTAATTTTTTTTTTAGTTGTAAAATATATTTAAAAGTAGCATTTTCATAGTACAAGTTTTCAGCCAGTTTCGAAAAAATTCAAACTGGCTTTGTCGATTCGACAGGGTTAAATATAGGATTATGCATTGGGGATTTATTTGTATTTTAGTCTATATTCTCTGCTCATTCATACATACTGCCTTTCCATGTACATACATATGTATACTGTGAGCGCTGGGTCCCCTAACATCGACGTCGCTTTTGTAGGCGACCCTTCCTTATTTCTCTATGCCAGAAACTTTTATGAGAAAAATTTACATAAATGTAATATATACGTTGATGTATGTATATGTACCTGTGTACCTCCAAAAAATCGATTTGCTCAGTCTTTCTTTGGATATTTTATTTCCTGATAAATTGTTCTGTACCTTTTCTTTTTTTTACATTCCACTGACTCGGTTGTTTTCGACGCTATTATGTACAGATTTTGAGAAATCTCAAACTCATCGCTCAGAGGTAAAACCAAATTGAATACAACACAGAAGAAGTTTCATTTTGGTTAATAGTAAATACATACTACCTTTGGTGTGCATCATCATTACAACTAAATATAGCTCGTCATATGCCATTGTGTTGACTCAGACGGCTTGCTTGGGACCGACGCGTCGGACCAAATGAGTCAAGCAGTTCACAGCAGTTTGCTGTGTGCTACAGTTGGAAGATTACCTGAAATAATGCGAAGAATCAGGTTGGCGTGGTTAGGTATGCCATACATATGTATGGTAAGTATGTGCATATATATACCCGTCTGTATGTATGTATGTATAGCATTTCAGGTGCTGGGAATGGAATCGTGCAGAAAGACAACTCGATAAAACAGGCGAGCAGTAGTAAGTAGTATAGCTACCCATTAGCACTCCGTGCCCAAAATTCAGCGTCGTATTCATAAGCAGCTATTCGTGCTATTAATTCACCTCGTTTTCGAGTTCTTCTAAGGTTGTGAGTTACAGCTTGAGGCAGGCAGTCAGCTTATGGAATTTATATTTATGTAGGTATGTCTAGTAAGTAATTATTTTGCCTTACATAGCTCTAAAAAATCTCTGATGTTGTAGGTATCTGGTTTTTACTTTTTTTTTTTCTATTTCCGCTTCTGGCCCCTTGGTTAATGGGCACGTATGTATGTATGTAGGTACTTTGAACTTTGAAATTATTTCTCTACATCTAAGTCATTCAATTCCCATGACTTAATAGCGGATGCTCAAGTGGTTTCAATCTGGCATCTGGCAAGAGGGAAAGCTAACAACGAGACTTGAAATATTTAGCTTTTACAGTTGTAGGTTTAAACATACATACTATGTAGTATATATTCATGCGTATGAATTCAAAGATGTCTTAGCCATTTGTAACCATAAGTTTAGATCATCTTTGAAAGTCTTTAATTGTATTTAGCTAACAAATCACGTAAACTCAGCTGGATTGTTAGAGAAGAAGCTGGTACCTATATTGCTTAAAAATATATAAACACGTACTTATGTATATCTACCTAGCCCACGCTAGGCATGCAGCTGCCAATTTTAAAATTTATCTGCCCTACCTAAATATTATGCGCGTGTGTATAAATGTACAGTGTCGGACATATCATTTTGGACGAAATTCAAAATAATACATATCGATGGCTGAGTGGAAGATCGACCTATCTCGGCAGCCAGTTCGAAAACGCTCTATCTCAAAAAACTTTTCAAGAACGCCCTATTTGAGAATTTAATTGAAAAACACCCTATCTCAAAATTCGTCTCAAAAACGCCCTATCTCACTTCAAAATGTATTGAAAATATTCTGATATAGGGCGTTTTTGAATCGGCAGCTGAGATAGGGCGTTTTGAAACGAATTCTGAAATAGGGCGTTCTTGAAAAGTTTTTTGAGATAGAGCGTTTTCGAACTGGCTGCCGAGATAGGTCGATCTTCCACTCAGCTATCGATATGTACAAAAACCCAAATTAAAACTGCTTATGGTAATGCTTATGGTAATAGTAATTGTTATGAAAGGCGTCGTTTTCTTGCCTTCGTATTCAACTTCGTTTCGTGTTCGTATTCGTTCATACGTCTTCGGCGGGATATCGGGACACGCGGGATAAACGATCAGATTTCAAATTAGCCGGGATGGACAGTATCGCGTGGCCTCTACAAATTTTGCGGGCGGGACGGAATCAAAATCCTTTCCCGACACTCCCGATAAAACCGCAACCTCCGCAAATTCAGAAAACTTTCGTTAAAAACAATGTATGAAATATGCACTTTTTTATGTTTTATTGTAATGAAAACGAACAGCAGAACGAAATAATCGAAGGATGCCAGATCTTTCATTATTTTTATTTATTTTTAAATAAATTTGAAAGACATGTGAATTTTTTCTTAGTAATAGATTTCGAGACCCACGGGACTCGCGGTACAATTCTGAAAAACGTCGGTATGGGCGGGTTCGGGCCTTAAAAATTGAATTTCGGGATGGGCGGGATGGGGATTAAATATTTAGTCCCATGCACATCCCTAGTTCAAATCTATCCTCGTCATCAGCTTCTTAATCGTCTTTCTTTTCGTATTCGTTTTTATCTTCGTAATCGTTATCGTCTTCGTGATCGTCTAGGTCTTCTTTAACATGTTCGTCTTCGTATTCATCTAGGTATTTGTTTTCATCTTCGTAATCGTTTTCGTTTTCAAATCATAACTCTTCGTGGTCATTTTCGTATTCGTGATCGTCTTCGTATGCACGTTAGATTTCTTGTTCGTTAGTTCACTACCGATTCTTAAGGAAACCACAAGAGGCTACTACTTTTGCTTTCTAATACGCCAATTACAATAACACCCACGGGATTTATTTCCTATTAAAAAAAAGAAATAAAGCCAGTGGGCGTTATTTCCCTTCCGATTGGGAAATAACGCCCACTGGCTTTATTTCTTTTTTTTTTTTTTGAAAGGAAATAAAGCCCGTGGGTGTTATTGTAATTGGCGTATTAGAAAGCAAAAGTAGTAGCCTCTTGTGGTTTCCATAAGGATCGGTAGTGAACTAACGAACAAGAAATCTAACGTGCATACGAAGACGATCACGAATACGAAAATGGCCACGAAGAGTTATGATTTGAAAACGAAAACGATTACGAAGATGAAAACAAAAACCTAGAGGAATACGAAGACGGAAGGGAAATAACGCCCACCGGAAAAAACAAATAAAGCCCGCGTGCTTAATTTCCCCTTCGAAAAAAAAAACAAAGAAAATTAAAAATTTTTTATGACCCGCATTTAACTTATACAAGTTTTGAAGATTTTCTCCTTTCAGCGATGCCCCACACAAAAGTACACACGTACATATACAGTAGTTGGAAATTATCTATCCATAAGGAAAAAAAATATCGTTTATGAGGATAACAGCAATAGTTAAATTTTTTTTCGTAAATACATAAAAAATCAAAGTGAAGAGGGTGTTGATTGATTTCGCGCTATTTATTCAACACCATCTACATATGTATGTATGTATATATGTACATATGTATATAGAAACTACTGTAAGGGTTGCTAACTTTACAAAACTTTAAGCGATCACTTCGTCATGAAAATGGGGTGGAAAATACGAGTGCATAGAACGAGTCGGATAACATTTATTATTTCCGCCCACTAGTGTAGTGGACGTGACAGTTTGCCAATCTATGCCATTTTTTCTTCATAATTCTTAACTTCTAAGCAAAAGTACTGCGTATAGCGAATTTCAGCAAAATCGGATTATGTTCACTACTTTTTGACGCAACTTATTTGGTGTTCTTTCAGTGTGCGCCCTAAAAACAGATAAATCGGGTTTTCGTCTTAACTTTTTCGAATCGGAAGAAATAAAATGACAGATATTTTCTATACAAAGCAATCTAAATTGAATAAGCGAGTTCGATATTGAGTTGTGTAATTTCGAAATGATTTACTGATTTTTGGGATTTATTTCCTCAATGGTGATGAGCGATTTCTTAATACAAAACTACAATATTGTTCATGCGTTATATGAAAGAAAATGCTCAACACCTTTGTGAAAAAAAAAAATTTTTAATTAACGGTAATATATAGTGACGGGAAACTTGAACACTATTAGATTAGATTTGAATGAGCTACAAAACTGCATACTAAATTTTTTTTCTAAAAATTCTTAATACAAATTGTTATGAAAATTTGTTTATTTTTTTAGTTTTGTAAAAAGTTTGAAAATTTAATTTGCACATGGTTTCTGTTAGAATAAAAACTATATTTTCGTGAGAAATTAAAGAAAAAAAATATTATGAAAAATATTGCGAATATTGTTAAATAAATCACTGTGCGAATAATTATTGTGATCACTGTATGTAGTTGCTTGGGTCAGGCTGGTGCGGTTGCGTATGAGTAATATTTACAATGTACGAATACGAACATAAAAATCTAATTCAGGAGCATCGAAATACATTTTAGACCTATGTTGAAGAAGAACTTCTTGTTCGTATTGACAAGAGTAATCATAATTTCGACGGCGCGGTATTGAACATTAGGGCGAAGCGAATTTTTTTCGATATCGAAATTCTAATAGTGTGGAATCGTTGTTTACCATTGATCACATTGAACCATGTTAAACCATTTTCCGATCGGATAATATTTACTTATTATTATTATCATACTTTTTTAAGATTTTCTAAAAACACTTTTCGACACTTTCTCGATTTTGTGGGGAATTTTATGGGTTTGGGCTTTTGAGGTTTTTTTCGGAAACGCGGGAGCTTTCGTGATTTTTGAAGAAAGTTTTGGGTATTTTGGGGATTTTTTCAGTTCTTGGGTCTTTCCAGAAATTTTCGACCTTTTTCAGGATGTCTACTCTCTATTGCGATGCGAAAAGCAAATCATTCGGATTAAAATACTTGGCAATATGAATTTGTATTAGTCCGTGTCGGCTTTCAAGTCGTATTGAGTTTCGAATCGCAATACAGAGTAGACACTAGGATTTTTCTTGATTTCTTTTAGGACTTATTTTTCGGCATCCTTCTTGATTACTATGTAGCTTTCCGGGACTCTTAGGGAACATTTCCTGGTTTTTTCAACACTCTTTGGGATTTGTTGAGATTTTGCGGGATGATCCCTTTTTGGACGTTTATTTTTTACCTTTCGGGAAATTTTTTGATTTTTCAGACTTTTCTTTAATTAATCTGTATCTATTCTTTAAGATCCCACTTGTACATACGTATGTACATTAGACTGCATCACCACCCATAAAAAAAAGGTACTCTTTTTCCATTGGAATTTTAAAATCTATTATATTTTATGACGTTCATCAAAATATTTC
>NW_016178686.1:0-7700 GCF_001687245.7 Rhagoletis zephyria | reverse complement strand
GCTAGTGGGGTCACTGGCAGCCACTTTAACCTAACCTAACCTAACCTACTACTTACGTTGATATCTTTCCAATTAAAATAGCTGAATTTACCAAGTTGCGGTTCACAAAATTTTCAATAATACTAAATATGCAACTACTTATGTATGCAATTTATTGAACTTGGAAAATACATATATATATCCACATGCTGCTGGACCATACATCAAAAATTGCAGTTACAATTCGCTGCGAAATAAATGGCAACAACAGATACATTGCAAATTTTTACTGTCAAAAGCCATCCGGAGCCGCATAAATGACGGCGAGCAAAGCGGAGTTTGTGCATCAAAACCTGCAAATAATGGATGGTAAATATTTTTATGCGCCAACATTGCTGTAATAACATGAAAAATCTGCAGTAAGCAAGCATACATAAATTGATAACCTAAAAATTGTACATGCAACACCAAACGTTTCATGCCACACGAGCAGCAGACACAGCAGCGACAAGTGTTTTTCATTGATTAAGCGACAAGTAAGGCAACGATCGGGTAACGAAGATTATTATTGAATGGTTCGATAGCTGTGCAGATAGATATATATACATACATTCCTACTTGTGTTTGTGCATATGCGATGAAGTGACGTGCGAGATAAGGAGTCAATCGGCGGGGTGCGATGGTTAGTTGTTTGCGCTGATGTTTTACAAATGTTGCAGTTATTAAGCGCTTGTTGTTGTTGGTGTTATCGTTGCTGTCATGTAGCACAAAAGAAATCGCCACTGCGCGAATAATATGTTTTTTTTTTGTTTTATTCGATGCTGCATGGCACAACTATGGCTAAGCGGACAGACGGAAAATTTGATTGTTTGATTGATGTGCCAAAATGAGGTTGCACGAATCATAAGCGGCTGTGGCTGAAAAGGAAACGACACCAAAACTGGTGGTGGATGGTGCACGACGAACAGTTGCAGCGACGCTGTCAATCATAACAATTTCATGCCACTGCAATATTTGAAATGCATTTATTGCGACACAGTCTCTCCTAAGCAGGCTTACGGAGATTTGTTGCTTTAGTTTGTCGTGTAGCAAATGTTTGCAATTTAAATTTGCCACTAATGTCATGACATAGACATATGTTTAAATGCATATCTGTACACATGTTTATACAATGCGCACAAGCTCTTCTTTAAAATGCATTTACATATACATATACATATATATTTATAACTGAATGTATCTTTACTGACGCGTGTATGAATTTTCTTGGCATGCCGCACATTGATTTGATGGCATTTCAAATTTATCATTATGGCATTTAATGGAAACCCCAAGTTGAATAAACGCTTGGGACACGATTAAATAATTGTGTTTGCTGCTTCCGGAGAAAGTTTTTAAATGCACATTTCTATATACATACATTCAAATAATGATTTTTTTCACAACTTATAAGTGAATGCTTAGAGTAAGTACTGAAAAAATCCGTTAATGACACTCACATGGAAAGCGTTTAACTGTCTCCTTCGATTCCGCTAGTTCATCTGCTGACTTAAATTCCACTGAATTTATTTATGTGACCTGAAACCGCAGTTCAGTAATTTCGAGTTGAGCAGAAGTTAGAAACCATATTTCTAATTGCGAGTTAATAGAGCGACCTGAATCTACGCCTCCATATTTTGGTTAAGGAAAACACGGCAAAAAAGTGTCACTCCAAATTTTAACAAACTCCAACTTTGGCTCTACTCTCGGCTACGATATCAATTAAAACTTATTCCACCGCTGCTCTCCCCCACAGTTTTATCTGATGGTATGTACTAAGTGTTCATAAGGGTACGCAACTTAAAGATATTTTGGGCAAATATACTTTGGTTTGAAATTTGTGAGTTCTACGACTCAAAAATTGCAGATCGAATGAATCACCTCAATTTTATCCCAAATAGGTGCATATGTACACTAGGTACACAAACGGGTCAAGATGGAGGGCACCCGGCACTAAACTTTCCATTGCAATGGGAATTTGACCCCAGGGCGGAGGTAATAGGAAGCTCAGCTTGTGTCAGATGAAACCTTGAGAAAGGCATGGATGGTGCTTTTTCAGCTATTTTTTTCAAAAAGCCAGATGACCATCAGAGGCTTATGTTATATAAAAAATCAACCCGAGGCTCGTCAAGTTGAGCTTTGATTATTTTTTTGTCGGAACCAGACACAAAGCAGATGCCCAGTTGGGTTACCCCATGCCTATTCCTGCATTTCTTCAACAATTTTGATTCTCTGGCGAATCCTAGCAGTCCATCCAGTGAAGCTTTCTGGAGAGCTCGATACTCGCTTCTAGAGAAATCGTAATGCGGGGCTCTGAACCTGGCGGCCATATGGCCAATGGTCCAGTGTCCCGTTAGTATTCCTGTGAGAAGCTTCACCGTTGGCTTTTAAATGATTAGTAAACTCCTTGTTCTTCGTTCGTCGAGCCGTGGCTAGAGCAAGCACAAGCGCGATACCATGCAGGTGTTCAGATTTCCCCACCTACTCTTGGTGCCTGCCCTGGTCACTCTCTCAACTTCTGAAGACAAAAATCGCAGGGTAGATGTCACGACCAAGATCACTTCCCTAAGCCCCATCTCAAATGCTTTTCAAGCATATTTGTCCGCTTTCTCATTTCCCGGGATGCCACTTTATCGCGGGACCCAGTAAATATTCATTATGTGTTACTGTAGAGCTTGTATGGATTTTTGGCATCCCTAACGCTTATCGAGTTAGTCGTTACGGACCCTAAGGCTACGAAAGCCGCCTGACTGTCAACAACGAAGGCAAGTTTGGCTGGAGCTATGTAGGTCGATTTCATATATCTCAGCCAGAAAAACACTGCAGTGATCCGGGAGTCTATAGGACTCTCTCAGAGATAACTTCTGAGAGAAGACGCCAGATCCTGTTCCGATATCCATTTTGGAAACGTCCACGAAAATGGGTATTTCGTCATCGCTGAGAGTAATACTAAATTTCCAGTCACTTCGGTCGGGCAAATGGACATAGAAATATCGATTGAAATCATTTTCCGCGGCCTGATAGTCACATCTACTCTACTATACCCCCACTCTGTCGAGGATTGTGGCGGCAGCCTTTTAAGTTGCTCGCAGTCTGTTAGAAGCCCTGACTCGAAGAGCGCTTTTAGCTGCGGTACTTTTAGCGTACAGATCTATGGGTGGAATGTTCAGAAATGTATCTGGCGCTGCTGGTGGGATTTTGTGGCAATCACCTGTCACCATACCCGCGCGGCAAAGGTGATAATAGGTCTAGCTACCGCAGTATAAATCCAGTGCCCTCAATCTTTTCCAATCGTAGGTTTAAAGGAGTAGAGCTCATTGAGCGCCTTTTCTCTCCGCTCTTCGGTATTCCTCTTCCAGGAAATTTGAAAGACGAGAATAACCCTCAAAGACTTTGCCTCTTTTGAGAAATCAAGATTTGCTCATTTGAAGGTCGGATTTTGAAATTTGTCTTCCTTATATCGCTTGTTGAAAAGAAGAAGTTCGGTTTCGGTGAGATTAACTCCTATCGGTTTCTTTCTGTCCACCCTGTTAGGTCGTTAATTGTACATTGTAGAATCCATTGATGCTTCTAGTTTTACTTTTTGATCCCGAGAGTGATCAGTGGGTCAAGTCCTACGACCACCATAAATGGATGTCAAATTAACATTGTTAAAGGTGCCTTCCACATCCAAAAATGCTCCCAACAACCTCGTGCAAGGCTGTTTCAACCGATCTACCTTTGCGGTAGGCTGTTGGGCCTCGCTAAAGTTCTCGGAGGCAAAACGTCGCGTGATCTCAGAGGCCTCTCCGTTATTTTGAATAGAAATTAAAAGAGGCTTATAGGTCTAAAATCATCTTTGGAATGGCTTTGAAATATAACTAAGTAGAAGACTCGCCTTACCGACGGTCATTCGCCGGGGAGTTATCGTGGCATTTGCTCGTTGTAGCATGGCTTCTAAATAAATAAACATTGATATAGAGATTTCCTCATATTACGTAATGAGACTATAGGCCACCCTGCTATTTTTATTGTAATATTTGTTGTTTTAAATTTTCCGAACATCCATATTTCTCTCTACAAAGAAAAAAATTAGATAAGGAAAGTTTTCCCTGCATCATTAATAGCCCATTGTCCATTATTTATCCACGCTGAAGGTGGCAGAGGTCAGCTGCCTTTGCATTTTCACTTTCACTAGCAACACTAAAGACAATATCTATGGAAAAACTCCAACGATGATCACCTGCTGCGCCAGCAAACAAGTTAATGATGGGTTCGCTGATAAGTTGGCCGCGCAACTAAAAACCAAAATCCTGCTCCACCCACCGTTGGCTTACCAATTTTCCGTGTTTTTTTTCTAGCAAAAGATCTTTTTTCTCCACAAATGCAATCATCGACTTAGAAGTGAATATTGAAAATCATCTCTTTGAGTTATGCTCATTCGTGGCGAAATTGGTTTGGGTCTACCTCATCTGCTACATAATCGCAGCTACATGGATGGCCTAGCCATCTGTGCCATCGTCTGCCCGTCCGCGAAGTATGAAGATGCTGCACCTCATTGCTTTTTTTATGTTTGTACTCCTTCTTTTGCAATTTCATTTTGCTTTATTTTTATTTTCCACCATTTACTTAGTAAACTTTGGTGAGAGTGGCACTTCCGGCATGTCTAGCGGTTTAACGGCTCTTTAATGCAAAAAAAAAAATATTAAATTAACTTACAAGCTAACTGGTTTCTAAGTTTCGCCGATATAATAGATTTTTTTCCTCTTTTTAGGCAGTACTTAGTGCGTCTGATCACACGTTTTTTGATGAAAAATCGCTCTGAGAGTTGACATAGCGTGCAAGAAATAGGCCGCTTCACATTGCACCTTTTTATGGTTTGGTTTTTTCTACTTTTAACTTGCTATTGCAAAATTAAATCGAAAATTTATATTTTCTGTTAATTGTCTTATATTAGAATTTTTAAATTAAAATGGTTATGCAAATATACGTACTTACATAAGTGTGACGGAAGCTTAGGGCGAAGTCTTTCGCAATAAAACATTTTGCATTCCACTGGAAAAACATTTAACATAGTTTTAAAAAATAATTTCATAAAAACTCCCCAAGTATTTTATTCACAATACTTTAGTACTATATATACTATAGTACTTACGACACTCACATATGGACAATTAATTTTATTTATTTTTTAATTTTAACCTTAACAAAAACCGTATAAATCCGTGTTTCAAATTTCGAGCTTTTTAAGTAGATTCCTTAGAAATACTTATTTAGAGAATGCAGTTTTTAGCCCACTTAATTTAGTATGATAAAGTATCTATAAGTTTAAAGAAGCTGGTACTTATCTACCGTTGGTTTTTGAAAGTTTTTTTGTTGACGTTGTCAGTCACTTCCTTCCCTACGAAATATGTTAGACCATTTTTTATATGGACAAATTGTGGGCATTATTGGTCTTCCATAGATTTCATAATAATTTGAACATACCTACAAAGAGGAATACGAAGATAAAGAGGCAAAAGATAAAGATAGAGAAAAGTAAATAATGTCTTTGACAAAGATAGACATTAAATAAAACAGAATATTAAGACATGTTATGACATGTAATGTTGCTCAGTGTTGCCAAAAAATTACTGTAGGCGAGAGGCCTCAACTTTTAATGATAGCTACCCTACAGCGGTACAAGGAAACCGACACCTTCCTTTCCTCAATGTTAGGCTTCCACGACAGCTTCCTATCCAGGATCAAGCCTAAGTACTTGACCCCGTGTGGGAGCCGCAGGCGAACACCCCCAATCGAGGGAACGGCCACACCGGGTATCTTGTACTTCCTGGTAAACAAGACCAGTTCCATCTTGCTGGGATTTACTACAAGGCCGCCGTTGGTCGCCCACCTAGTAACCTGGTTCCGGCAACCTTGAGCCAGATCAAAAAGGGTATCTAGAAATTGCCCTCTAATCAGAAGTTCCACATCATCTACCGGACCTGAAGTAAAAAATATTTCAAAGTAGTCCATTTGACTATACTGCGAAATACGAAGTACAAGAGCTATAAAATAAGTACTGTACTTCCGAAAGAAGTGTGGTTGGTTACACTACGCATATAACACGTCCTATGTCTTCCCTGCTTCTTAAACTTAGAGCATTAGATTCCGTTTACCATCTACATCTGGCTTCTAGTCCTCGGAATGCACGGAATGTCGTCGCTGAGTACTATTTCCTACTTAGTTATAACAATTTATAATTGTCTTTCGAAAGACGGTATGGAGTTGAAAGACAATTGCCGAAATTCCCCGATAAGTCGACACAACTACAGCCTCAGTTCAACTGATATACATCCGCCCTGCAACTTCTAGAGTCTGCAAGCACCCCAGCACAGGTCTAAAGCTGATGCCGAGTTCCTTGCATATATAAGTCGACTAGCAGAGATTTAGTGGTCCTTTTCAAGACGGCAACACCTCGGAGGGTTTAGCCAGATAGAGAAATTTATTTACTTTGCCATCAGTATGACAGGCCATGAATAAGTAAAAACATATTAAATGAATGAAGCAACACGCAAAGGAAACATGAAAACTTTTTCCTGATTTTATTTTGAAAGCTAACAGCATTCTGATTACAAACAAAATATTACCTACATATATAACATATTAAAATAGACAAGACAACTTATAATGCATTGATCGGGCGAAGTAACAGCAACAAAATTGTAGGCGATTCGCACAAGTTGTAACTATGAAAATCAACGAAATCTGCGTAGGCTAAAAAAATGTTCGCTGATTCCAAAATATCTGCGCCGCAAGCGTACAAACAAAAACCACGGATTATGAATGCTTTACGCGCACGCGCGGCGGCACAACACTTGTCGTTGTCAGCAACAAAAAACAAATAAACAAACAAATATCACAACACAGGCTACAACAGCATTCGCAACATAACACTTGTCGCACTGCAATGAATGGACTATTCCATTTTATTAGTATATTTTATTAGTAATATGTGCATTTATCTACATAGTTGTTAAACGAATTGTTTGCTTTTTTGTGTTGGTTTTTTATTTCACTTCTTTTCCAATTTGATTTTATTTATTTATTTTTTTTTTTGTTATTTGCTTTTGCACCGTTTTACATGCATATTGAATTCGGTTCGGCGGTTGTGTGGGTTGCCTACGCAAAAGCATGGCCAACAACAACAACAACAACAACGTAAAGAAGTAAACATAGCAACATTGCAATTTATGTGCAACTGCAGCGCTGGCAAAATATTCAAATGAATAGCTAAATGGCGACAAAAATATGTATAAAAATCAAAGTGAAAAAAGTTGAAGTTTTCGTTATTAAGATTCAAATACCCACGTATGTAGTATGTACGTCGCCATGTGCGTGTGTGTGTGTGTAAAATACTGCCGATAATTATTGGTAAATATTTCAATTTCCAAACTAATGAATGTGGTTATCAGATTAATTGCAAAACATTTTCCAGAGCGCATAAGAAATTGATTTACTATTTTTGAGTACTTGCACTACAACACAAGCTTCTGTTACACACAAACAAACACGCACATGCACTTACTTACCATCCACTTTAAATTCACTTGATACTAACAAATTCTAAATATGTATACTTATATTGGCTAAACGCTTTGAACAACTGCGTGCCGCTATCTATATATATAAAATTCAAATTATGTATGTACCTATAGACACAC
>NW_016178685.1:0-7700 GCF_001687245.7 Rhagoletis zephyria | reverse complement strand
TTCCATCGCAGTGGGGGCCTCCCTCTTCCTCTGCTACCACCAGCGGATTAAAAGTTGAATACTTTCAGAGCTGGAGCGTCGGTGACCATTCGAACATGGCGCAGCCACTGGAGCCGCCGTATTTTAATTCGCTACACTATGTCCGCTCACTCGCCATGCCGCTGTCCATGCTTCTTCTTTCTTTTTAATTACCTTACTATAAAAAACTACATTTCACAGAGAAGATCATTTTGTTCACACTGATCGATCTTCTTCATCGAGAAAATCTGGTTTCCTTAAAAATGAAATGTTCTTAATTTTATGGAAAGTCTTTTTGAGGTGCGATTCTTCATAGAGACGTCTTTCTAAGATCAATCTATATCAATATATATATATATATAATCAATATTTTAAACTCACGAGGCGTACGTGAACATTTTTTCGGTACGGTCTAATGTATTTACATATACAGTCAGCGTCAAAAATATGCGTACCCAGCCCATTTGACGAGTCTATTTATTTATATTTTCCATGCCAATTTTTTCTATTTTTTTTATTTCATACAGAACTCGGGAAAATGCAGGAAATACCAATAAATCTTCATCGAAATTTTCTTATTTTCTTTTTTAGAAAAATATTTATTATTTTGGTTTTATAAAAATATAATTTATTCAACAGCAAAAACCACAAGAATCATTTTTTTTTAATTCCATACAGAATCAGGAAAAGGCAAAAAATTTTCAGTGAAATTTTAAAATTTTTGGTTGGAAGAATTTTATGTGTGCTCCCATAAAGAAGTGCAGTGAAAATTTATATACATATATGTATGGAAGATACAATGCATGAACACGGTCTTTTTTTATATGAACACCCTCAGCGAAAAAAATTACAAAAATCAACGGTAATTTTTAGCGAGTTGAAACTTGCACTTGTTTACACTAA
Organism: Rhagoletis zephyria; assembly: GCF_001687245.7. Lineage (NCBI taxonomy): Eukaryota > Metazoa > Arthropoda > Insecta > Diptera > Tephritidae > Rhagoletis > Rhagoletis zephyria. The sequence continues at coordinate 6,779 of NW_016178685.1, read as the reverse complement.
AATTTAATGAGCTACAAAACTGCGTGATTTTTCTAAGAAATGGGATTGTAAATTTGAAAAAATGTTGATAAATATTCTAAAATTTGTTCGAGTTCTGTATGCAAGTAATACAATTTATTCTTGTGATTTTTGCTGTTGAATGAACTAAAAATTTTATATAAAAAGATAAATAAATAAATTCCCCAAAACGTCAGGATATGCATATTTTCGACGCTGACTGTACGTATGCAGCTTCAAGCATTAAGGCTGATGGCATTCACAACTTTAATCAAACTCTTATCTTGACTTAAGCGGTTTTTATTAATAAATTTACCTGTAAATTGTATGTAATACTTTCGTTGATAAGTACATAATTGAGTTTTGTTGAAGATTTTCTGTAAAATTACCAAAAAGTGACCGTTTCTCATTTGTTTTTTTTTTGTTTCATGCAAGTAAACACAATTGGGTGCCACATGTGCGCTGAAAGGTAGATACTTTGGGACTCGAACAGGTCGAAAGTGCTTGTAAAATAGAACATCCAACAGCGATGATGACGGCAACAATGCGCTTTAGAAAAACAACAATGTGTATAAACAAACAAACAAAAAAAATAAACACATACATAAATGAAGTACGAGTAAAAACCATCAAACTGAACGCGCATGCGCAATCCACCGCACTTATGCATACACTTGAACACGCTGAACTAACACATGTGCAAACGTATTACACCAATGCTTATCGCAGATGCGACGACAACTTTTACCAACAACCAAAGGTGATATCAGCGGCGGTGGCGGCAAAAACGACTGTTTAAGCGATAAGATAAGAAACTCACACATGCACGCCAACTCACCTGGAGTGGTCGCAAATAAATCATAATTCACACATTCATTCAAAAAACATACACGCATACATATGTATGTATGTATATGCACCTATACGGTTATGGCACCCACACAGTCAAACAAAAATATGTATGTACGTGATTTACCAGAATAGTAAGTGGTTTCCCGCTACTCAACCGCACTTTCAGCGCCCTGACAACGTGTCCGGCGGTTCTTGGAGGTAAATATTCAAATAAATATGTATGTAGCAAAATTGCGTAAGTATGCGTGCGAACTGAAGTTGAATGTGTGTATTGCATGTATGTATTTGTAAGGCTGTGTCACGGAGTAGGTTCAGTAGGTTTGGGTACCGCTCGACAAATTTAATTGGAACGAAAAGGTGCTAAACGTGCATTGCGTCGGGTTGTCACTAAAATTCATAGATGTGTCCGCCCGAAGAAGTCTATAACCCACGTAACCACATTTAGTGCATAGAACATTTAGCTTACACGCGCCGCAGTTAGTAACACAAAATCAATAGATGACAAAATCTAAAACAGCAAAGAAGTGGCGAAAGTGAAAAAAAGTGATCGCTTGCGTCAAAAAAGTGCGCTAAAAATATCGAAACGTTTACCATTTCAGTTGTAGTGAGTGCGAATTCACTGAATAGTTTTGGAATTCATGGAAAAAAAGCGAAGAATTGAATTTTCGTTTAAGTGTAAAAAATAAATATTTTATCGCATTAGTGTTTTAAGAAAAGTAAAAGTGTACCTGCAACTTGAGCAGCCGAAATGCAACTTAAGGTATGTACATATGTACCAGCGTGGAGTCGTCATATCAGTTCAGAAAGTTTTGCACTGATATCCCTATCTTTGCTGTCACTATCTCGGTGGTGTTACTACTATTTTTTTCTTTTATCAGACCAAAATGTGAATTAGGCGGGAAAATTATCTAAGTTTGGACCTGATAGCAGTGACGGTACACCATGTGTAACGAATTCTCAAACCAAAATATTTTTCTTTTTGTTTACAAAATAATGTAGAATCAACAAAAAATGTTGCATCGCTGGCTGATTAGCTAAGTAAACTACAAACTAGGTGAAATTCTTTAAAATAGGAAAGTTAATATATTTTGCTAAAGTGATTTTTCAATACGATATTCGAAAATAAATTAAAATACATTACACACATATTTGAAGAAATACCCCGCCATGTAGAATATGAGAAAGAGGCAACAAACATCAATGGCAACGAATTGGCGACTCGCCTATTTTTTTGCCGTGGTGAGAAAACGGCAACATCATTTTTTTTTGTCATTTTGGGAATATGTTATTAAAAATTCCCAAATTATAAGTTTGTAATCAAAAACAAATGAAATATAAAACATAATAAAATTGTTCCAAGTAATAATATGCAAATATCGCCTGTAGCAATAATAAAGCGATAAGAAAACGACTCATTCAGGTAATAAGAAAACGACGCGAGCAGGCGAGTTGGCTTTTGGCGGACGTTTTAGAGCGACTGGTAATAAGAAATCGATACGATAGCGATATTACCGGTAATAATTTTGTTGACGAGAGCAACACTTTTTCTTATTATGGGCAACAAAAATTGTCTGGTGGGTAGTTATACATACATAATATGGATTATATTATTATCCATACAATTTGTACGCGCATGAGGCTTTTTGACAGTTGTTTGGCGCTTGACGCACCAGTTTAGGGACAGGATAGGGAGCTGAATAGGGAAGCTAGACGTATTTGCCGCAATAAGAAGAGAGAGCTCAAAATACGTGAGTGCGTAGAGCTTGAAATGCTGGCCGACCTTTCGACCTTTTTAAATTGCAGCCCCCAGTCGATGACTATGGAGTCGATGTCCCAGCGCTTGACTATGACGAGATACGAATAGCGATTATGCTGATGAAAAGTAACAAAGCTGTCGGAGCTGACAGCCTGTCGGCCGAGCTGATAAGGTGCATGCCCGACGACTAGAACTCAAGCGTGCTCTGCCCAATCCACAAGAAAGGCGACCCCGCCATGCACGCCAACTATTTTATCGAGCGTGTTGTGTGAAAGACTGAAGTCCTCCGTCAACGAACTGACTGCGCCTTACCACTTTGGCTTCAGATCTGCCAAATCCACCATTCGCAATACGCCAAAACTTGGAAAGGACCCATGAGAGTAGGATCGACACATGCCTTCTATTTGTCGATTTCAAAGCCGCTTTCGACAGCACAAAAAGAAGTTGTCTTTATTTGTTGATGTTTCAATTTCGTATCATCTCGAATCTAATACGGCCGTATAAAATGACGTTGAGCAATACCACCAGCTCCGTCAGAATTGAGGAGAGGACCACTCCGAGTCGTTTGATACCAGTCGAGGCTTCAGACAAGGGGACTCCCTTTCATGTGATTTCTTTAATCTGATGTTGGAGAAGAAAATAAGAGCCGCTCAAGCACAATACTTAATAAGCGCGTACAATTGCTGGTGTATGTCGACGACATCGACATTATTGTTAATAAATAAGGGCTACGTGTGTTCTGCCCTCTCGGAATTAGATAGAGAAGCACAGCGTGTGGGTCTGGTGGTGAACGAAGACAAAACGAAGTATCTCCTGTCATCACTCAAACAGTCTGCACATTCGCGCCTTGGCACCCCCGTCCTTGTTTACAGTTATAATTTCGAGAAAGTAGAGAATATCCTTTACTTGGGAACCACCGTAACCACCGATAATAATGTCAGCAGCGAAATTCAACGCAGAATCACTCTTGCCAACAAGTGCCACTTCGGACTGAGTCAATTTTTTATTATGTAATATTTATTGGTTTTGAAATTATTGTTTTTTTTGTATAGGAGGGCCCCCCTAAATTTTGTTCTGGCTACGCCCATGTGTATGTGTAAGTTCTGGTTCGAATTTTATTACATTGGAGCAAAGTGATTCCTCATCCTTGATCATCATATGCAATAAAATTTCTGTTGATCTATAGAGCTTTATAGTTAATTAGGAATTGAGGAGATTATTTAAACTAAAATACACCTCAACATACATACATATATGTGAGTCATAAAAAACAAATTACAAATTAAGTCAATTACTGCAAATAGGTAGTGCATTCAGCTATCACTTCATTAGGTAATTAAATGAAGCAAGTTTTAGTACTGAAAATTCTCATGTTATAAGGCTATAAATTTTCAATAAAAATAACTGCTAACAAAATGTTGTAAATAAATAACCAGCCCAGCCATTTGCCCATACATACATATATACATATGTAGACTAACATGCGCTTGCATTTGAATGCACGACCGTGTGAGCGTACAACGACCCACAAAGTAATTCAATGTAATTTTTATGGCAAAATATTGTAATAAAGCCTATAGGATGTTAGCAGATTGTGAAAAGAAAATATACGAGTTCGCTTTAATTTTTCCTATATGCAACCAGAACTGCGACTGCACCCTGTATTTTTGTATTAGTTATGCAACTAAGCAACCGAGTGCTTCCTTAAAGCATAACAACAGCATTAATGCCGTGGGCGCCACTGTCATTGGCTTATCAAAAGCGTATACTTAATAACTCCATTTCAGACGCGCGCACGCATATCCTTTTCGAGTGCAGCGTATCCTTTTGCTGTTAGCTGCCCAATGGCTGTTTGCGCGCGTGTCCAATGCATACATACATACATGCTTACTCATATCTAGCGGAGGATCACTATTAAATTGCGCCAACGCCATTGACCGAGCGCGCGGCTGAAACACTTCCTGCCAGAAAAAAATGTCGTTTACTAATTCATTCATTTCTATGCGGCTGCGAGTGTTTAGTAGGGCAAATGTACATACATACATATCATCCTTGCGCTCGCCACTAATGTACTAATGCACTAATGCACTCATCTTATCGCCATCGATGAGTGTTAACTTGGCCTATTATCCTGTGATGCGATCGCTTGTTATCCTTTTTCACTTTTTCACCGCTTCGAGGTGATAACGTTGACATAATATTCCCATTCCGCTCGGTGCGTGTGTACATCCGAAATGCAGGACATGTGTGTCCTTTTCCTAATACATAAGTGTGTCTTTATGCGTAGGTAGTTGAATACCGTCTTTTGGTTGCGCATCCATTCGATCGTTTTGGCGTCGGCCAATTTATGAATGAAATGCGTCGGTACTCAATGAAGCCAAATACCTATTTAGCTGAAATTAAGAAGTAAAATAATGAAATAAAATTTGTTAGGCAATACCTACTGCGTGGTTTTTATTGGAAATTTTAGTTGTGTGTGTGTGTGTTTTAGTTTTTTTTTCAATTTCACTTTTTGGCCATTCAATGAACCTTTTTTGAAGTCTCATCTTCGGTGTTTTTTTTCTCCTCAACTCATTTTCTGGATCTCATGTGGAAAGGAATTTTGACGCCAGCGGCACAATTTAATTGCTCATAAAGATAATGGATCTTTCCAGTTTTTAAATGGGTTGCGGCGTAATGCTATGAAACGGAAGAAGCGACGGCAAAAAAGTGTCGCATGGAGTTGACAATTTTTCTTTTTTTTTTACTTTTGGTTTAGTTTATTTATTAGGCTGCTTCAATGAGTTTTATTGTTAATGGCTGGCGCCTAGCTCATGAATGACTAATGCAGGGCATTACAGAAAATAAAAAAAGTAAATTTTTTTTGTACAGTGCATTTATTAAGTACAATACGATTCATTAAATAAACTACCAGGTTGACCGAGCTTTGCTCGAAGTGAATATACTTTTTAAAGTTTTCAATGTTTGGATATCGAGTACGGGTTAGTTAGAAAGCTTTTAAAAATTTTATTTTTTAGTAATTAAAAAAAAAAAATGTATTTTGATATCTTGTGAAAAAAGTAAATTTCATACTTTAAAAACGAGGTGGCAACACTATTTGGAAATACGTTGGAAAACGCTTATTGAAATTAACAAAATTAACAAATTGCATTTTATGCCCATATTGCGTTCTTCTTCTTCTTTTTTTGGCGCTGTAACCAGTGTTGCCGTTTTAGCCCTTTGGTGGCTAGATTTAGCTACCACATACTTTTTTTAGCCACATAAATTTACAATTGCCCCTAGCCCTTTTTTTAGCCCTTTGGAGAGTTAACACTTGCTACTTGGCATGAAAAAGTTTTATATGCTTAATTTGATCTACTTTTTTTTCATTTATGTAAGAGATGAATTTTCAAACTAAGAAAGACTGATATATATACATATAATTTAAAATAGATCAGCTTACGGCCCTTAATATGCTTAATTTGTTAAATGGCCCATCAAGTCGATTGACTATGTATGTTCTTGTGGTGTGATTGTACCAGCTGCTGGTAAGTAAAAAGTATTTAGGCGAAAATTTCTTGCACTATATGAGTCAAAGCCGTGTTTGTGGAAGACTAAGTTCACGATATTGCAGTCGTGAATTAAAAAAAAAACAATGTTTGATAAAATGATGCTTAACGAAATGATGAAAATTATGAAATTTCGGCTCCAATCATTTCGATCTTACCTCGACCTCATTTGTTAAGAAATAAATGTTGTACCAGCATGCTGTTAAGTTATATGCTTCGAGCCTGATGGTACAATCACTTGATGGAGCCAGCAAGCTGGTGTCGTATATTTCCCCTTTTATACAAAAAGGTTTTTGGTTGGATAAAATATTTGCTTTTTTCCAGAGTTCGTTGTTTTTCTATACCATTGCTTATTGAAAATGTTTGCATGTATACCTATATATGTATATTTAAGTAAAAAATTTTAGCTACCATTTTTAGCCACAACGACTTTTTTTTTTAGCTCGTTTTTAGCCCTTTTTTAAAGGAATTTGGCTACCACTAAAAATGATTCGCGGCAACACTGGCTGTAACCGCCTAAGCGATTTTGGCCGAGTTCAGCAAAGCACGCCAGTCGTTTCTCCTCTGTGCCAACTGACGCCAATTGGAAACGCCAAGTGAAGCCAAGTCCTTCTCCACCTGATCTT
>NW_016178684.1:5209-7700 GCF_001687245.7 Rhagoletis zephyria | reverse complement strand
GGTGGAGAAGGACTTGGCTTCACTTGGCGTTTCCAATTGGCGTCAGTTGGCACAGAGGAGAAACGACTGGCGTGCTTTGCTGAACTCGGCCAAAATCGCTTAGGCGGTTACAGCGCCAAAAAAGAAGAAGAAGAAGAAGAGTATTTTTTATAGTGGTCCATGTATGCCATTAAATGCGGAGTACCTATAGCATCGTTCCTACGTCTGCTGCGTCTTTCAAAGATGGCACGGATAAAAGTGGTCAAATTTTAATTGATTCGTTTTAATGACATCGGTCGATTGCGCAATATTGCAGTGGTGGTTCGGTCACGTTCTCCTTTCGAAAGATAAACATATCCTTTAATAGTTCTACAGAAACCACATATAGTTCACGTTAATATTGCTCAATTCTGGCCAAAACAAAACGGTTATCATTAGCTTGCTGCGCTCGCCGTTGACCTATAACGCCCCTGGGCTGAAATTCGTACTACACAGTAAATGTGTGTGAACGTATTGATAAAGGCTGACCCTCGTTTAGGTTTCGTATGTAGGAATTACTCTTTTTTAATATACCCACTCAATACTCATTTTTGATAATACATTATTATCATTTGGGTTTTTACATTTTCTTGACACGCGGTTTTGTACTTAAAACGCCAATATGTAAAAACACATGAAAAGTATTGAAAAAAATGTTAAAATTTACATACATGTTTGCATAAGTGCGTTTCAAATAAATTCAACATTTCAGGGTTTAAATACCCAAAATTACTTTAGTTCATCTGCATTACTTTACGTCTGCCACGTTTTTTTGTCTTAAGTTTCAGTCTTGTTTTCGTATTCGACTTCGCTTTTACTCCATTTTCAGAACAAACTTCGGTTGGACATTAGTTTTGGAACGCACATGCTGGCAAATATTTTTCTGGAGCAATCATCACCGTTATGTGGCGAATGAGGTAAAATCAAACAAACTAGACAAAAAAAGACTTGAGAAGATTTACGCTAAATACGGAATAATCCATGTTAATGGATGAGCTACTGCAACAAAAAAATGGAAACAACTAACAATAACAATAAAGGCGTAAGTATAGGTGCATTCCAAAACGTCAAAATACAAAGCGTCAGTCTCTTTTATTTCTTAACCTCAGTAGATTGTAAAGAGTGCGGGCAATTTAGACATTCGAGGTTGCAAAAATTCCCACCGCTGAAAATTGGTAGAGTTGTTCAAAACACCTCATCGGTCCGATAACTGGAAAAAAAGTTATTCGGGGTCAATGGTCACAAAAACGGGTTTTTCGCGATTTTCAGCAAAGCGGTAAGTTTATCATAAAATTGGTTTAGATAAAAATTGTAGGTCAGATAATTATCTATAAAAAATGTCCAAATACTTTTTTTCCTAAGAGCCACCGTTTCCGAGATATAACGATTCAAAAAGTTGGAAGAATTGGAACGGTTGTAACCGGCATAATATGTATAAGTACAACACGTATACTTTTCAATAAATTTTTTTATTCCCCAGCTTAGTAGCACAGTTTTTTTTCATAAATGATCACAATTGAAGTACATTATAAACCTCGCAACTTATATTTTTTAATTGCTACTCTATTTAAACCATATTTTCAAAATTGTTTTCTATTAGCCCGGTCAAGTTATAACTCAGAATACTGTTTTTTTTTGTGCTAAACTTTTAACCGAAGGTGAAATTGTTACTGTTGAATGTGGTATGAAGACATTAATGAATGCAAGTACTGAAAGAGCTGACGAATTTTCAGAATATCTTAAAGAGCAGAAATCTGTGACCATACATGTGGAGTGTCGTAAAAATTATAGTCGAAAGTGTTCTATTGCTGCAGCTATTAAAAGACAACATGAAGAACAAGAAGCGAGTACATCTAATGTAAGTCCTCCTCGCACTAGAGCACGTGTAGGTGAATCAGCTTTTTGTTTTAAAAAACAATGCTTATTTTGCGGCCAGGAATTGAATGAAGAGCATGAGAAAAGAAAGTCCTTGGATTCTCGCCGTAAAATCTCGCCGCTTGGTTATCAGCTAGACCCAAAAGACTGGGGTCGGAAGTTGGTCGACAATACATTAGAACCAGTTCAGACTTTACCTGCGCCGGAAAAACTGATAAACACTATTTTTGCAACTGTAAAAAGGGATGCAGCGCTAAATGTGGTTGCAAGGCCAGTCTTGCTCCAATGTTGAATCACCAACAGTTGATTATTAGTTTGTTGCCAACGAGGAGATATGCGATGTATCACTATTGGGGCAATTTACTTGCACCCAGGATGAAGGTGAACAACAAGGAGAAGAAGAAGAACAAGAAGAAGCAGAAGTATACGAGAATTATAGATCAGACGAATAAATTTTTAGTTTTTTTTGCAGTGATATTTCTTAGACGAGTTCGGAGAGGATGAGGTGTAAAATGAATGATGAAAATGAAGACGAAGATGATGAAGATGAAGATGATGAAGATGAAGATGAAGATGAAGATGAAGATGAAGATGAAGA
>NW_016178684.1:0-514 GCF_001687245.7 Rhagoletis zephyria | reverse complement strand
GATGAAGATGAAGATGAAGATAAAGATAAGTTAACTGTTATGATAGACCTGTAATGCTGGGAGCAGATTTCAATGTCAACTTTTTTCTGGCCGAATCTGATGAACTGACAAAATTTTTTAAAGAAAAATTTTCACTGGAAATGGTTTATGGTTGAAATGATCCAACAACCAAATGAGCGGCTACCACTGATGCGGTTTTTTTTTAGAAATATTAATAACATTTCATATCTTACTTTAGTTACCACAATCTACTAGTTAACATTGTAGATACCCTGTAGTCAAATGTACTAGTTGTAAACTACCTCACAACTAGTATGAACTGCATGCCCAACTAGTCAGCCAACTATCTTTTTTCCATGCAATCAACTGGTATTTTTAACATGGGGATGTCCTANTATGGTTGAAATGATCCAACAACCAAATGAGCGGCTACCACTGATGCGGTTTTTTTTTAGAAATATTAATAACATTTCATATCTTACTTTAGTTACCACAATCTACTAGTTAACATTGT
>NW_016178682.1:0-7702 GCF_001687245.7 Rhagoletis zephyria | reverse complement strand
TTTTTTTTTTTTAATTTGAAGTTGATGGTCGCAACAATTAAAAGTAATTTAAATGCAAATATTTAATCTGAACTTGATATGATGCAAAACAAATGGAGGGAACAAGAAGAAAAAATGCAATTAATGTTTCTTCGCGCCCATTTTTGGTAAAAAAAAAGATTGCAGATTCAGATTCCTCGTAATTGTTTAAAAAGCTGTTCTGCGACTACTAACTTCGATTGAAAAAAAAACGACTAAAATCCACAGCCGATTGTCGAACAGTTTTATAAAAATAGTTCGAACTTTTACTAAAAATTTTTTTATCGTAAATTTGTGTGAAAACCTTTTGTATGTATTTTTACTTAAGTCCTCGCAACTTCTACATAATTTATTCAATTCTGTTGTAAATATAAAAGATCGTGCTTCAACGTCACAGAAAGCATCCGAAAGTAATTTTTTTTCATGTTGTTAAATTGTACCAAAACAAATTTTTTTGGAAATTTTGTCAAAACTAAGCAAAATTGTCGATAAATCAATGAATAGCTCCTGAACTTCTAACCCGGTTGGAAAATGTTATTTAGATTGAAGATAGCAAGTTTGACAGGTTTCACTAATGTAGAAAGAAATTTTAAGATTGGCCCACTGATAGAAAAAAAAACATTTACAATTAATCTTTCAGGTAGCGTGGAATCGAAATTCGGTTATAGCTCTTTTCTACTTTTTTATAAGTATCATGTTGACTTCATAATCAGATTCAGCGGAAAATTTTACATTCTTGTCATAGGTCGGTTTTATTGTCGATAGTGTAATTATTATTAAATTAAAAATTCAACAAAAAACTTTACCACAGCAAGCTTTGTAGCGGAAAACAAGTAAAAAACACAACAAACGCCAATAAAAGCCACATTTATGTGAAAAGAAAAAAATCAGATTTGACACGAAAATTCCATATCAGCTTAAAACAACAAAATAATAACAATATGCACAAAGCGACAATTTTTTTTTTACACTTATTCTTTTTCCCCATTAACAACAGTTCCTTTACTGCATTTATGTTTGTCAAATCACGTTTTTTATTACTTGAAACTCTGTTTTGTTTTACATTTTCATATTCAGTTTTTTAACACTTAATTTTATTTTTACTTTAAATTAGCATTTTGCCAGTTTCTTCATAGACTTATTCGCCGCCGTTTTATGTTTGCCTACTTTACATTTCGCATGCAAATGATTTGCTCTCATCGATCTCAAATGTCAAGCTGATATAGAAAGAAATCAAAATAAACAGTTTTTGTATAGAAAATGTCTACAAAAAGCAATGCGCAAAAATACACTGTTACTTGCAAAGGCCAATGTCAAGGATTAGCGAAAGATTTTATGTACAGTGGAACAAAATGTTCAATAAAGGGAATAATAAAAAAAAAAACTTGAATATTGCATATTTTTTGCTGGGTTCAAATATAATTTAAAACAAATATTTACTTTTGAATTTCAATATTAAAAAAACAATTTCTTACATTTAAAAACACTTGCAATTTAGAAAAATATTTTACTTAAAATTGCATGGTATAATATTTGGACCACGTTAAATTGTTTGTATGGGCATCATCAATGCTAAAGGCCATATCTGAGAATTTTAAAATTTTAGAGGAGAAACAAAACATTTTATTTTTTTTATTTTTTTGTATGTCGGAAATTAAAATGTTTACTATTGGTGTAGTCAGTACAAGGCCTTAAATTAAAAACGAATTATAGCTGCTTGACACCAAAACCAATGCTGACCAGTGTAATTGGATAATGCTTTTAATTTGTTATTCGTGGTTTAGAATTTCATTGTAAATAATTATTTTTTAACACATTTTTGAATTAGAAAAAACCGATGCATTTTTAAAATCGCAAAATTTTTATTCGTTAGGCATATAGGCAACCACGTGCGACAGTCAATTTTACACACAGACAAAAAGCTATATAGTCGCGAAACTAGAGACCAGAAACAGTAAAACTGCGTTTTTATTTTTTCTCTCTGATGTCAGCATTTTTTTAAAATCACTTTGAGGTTTCAAATAGATGGTTAATACAAATTTTTTTTTAAGGAAAAGAAAATCTGTTGAATTAAGAACAAAAATGTTTGGTGTACAAGGACGAATAGAAATTGTCTTTATAAAATTTAATACTAGATTATCCCTGGAAATTTCCAATATTTATTTTAAAAATTTATATGTTAAGGACTATTTATTATACATACGACCATATCCATAAATCTTGGCCTTCTACATTTTTAACTAAAAAAAAAAATATTAATTAGAAGGGCATTTCCAATACCTCTTCGTCTTTGGTAACCAAAAAAATGATTTTTTTTTTCTTTTAATCCTACAGAATACTCTCTTTTATTTGGTTATTGTTATTTAAAATTGCACTAAATTTTTCCAAAATCATTTTTTGAATGAATCATAAACTTGATCTATCAAAGTACTTCATCAGAGAGCAAAACTAAAAACGCAGTTTTACTATATTTGGCCCTTAGCTTCGTGAGGATATTTGAAATTTCGAATTTTTTTTTTTTGAATTTTTTGGATTTTGCCGCACGGTGTAATTATACACACATTTTTTTTAACGGTAGTATATGTATATAAATATTTATGTAATCACTGGCAGAATTTATTTATACTAATTTTTTATATACGTTTACGCTTTTCAATATTTTTTACACTTAAGACAATTTTTATCTCCACTCTTTTTCCCCTATCAAAAAATTGTTTGCAATATAAATTTTTTTTTTTTCGGTTTTTATTTATGCGTTACTTCTTTTATTTTTTTTTTATAGTAAATTTCCCTCCGCTACCGCTTTGTTCTAGACAAGCTGCTACGCGCGTGTGTTTTTCACAAACTTCCGCGCACGTCCGTCCGTCTCAAATAGAATTTTCTACTACACCACCTCACCGCTGCCGTCGATATTCAACAGCCTCATTGGCTCTCTATTTCAAAACTAAATGCTTCCAAATGCATTACCATAACTGTCAATGTTTCGTATACGTGTACATATAGAATGCAAAGCGATTTAAAATTGACACACAACCACACAAACGTACATACATAAATACAAATGTAAATGCATTTACATATATATACAAAAGTAAATGCATATGCACATACATTCATAGTTTTCGTCTATCAAATCACCGCTCAGTAAAAAAAAGTGCAAAGGCTAAGAAGGGAGAGCAATGCTCGAACTCTGGCGGAGATGATGGTCCAAGTGTTGGGGTTGAACTGTGCCTTCGTTGCTGCTACTGATTACATTGTGGAATGCAAGTACGTATGTAAGTAAATTATCACATGAAACTAGTTGTTGCTTTTGTTGTAACCGTCAATTGTTCTTGTTGTCAATAACAATGCTGCCGCGTTTGTTGTTGTTGTTGTTGTTTTGAAGTGACTTGCATATGCGTAAATGCATTACTTTTAGAGGTGCATACTCATTAGCCGATTATTAACGCTGGCTTCTGCCGTCTACTGTTATTGTTGTTGCTGTTGTGTTACGAGTTATACTACTTCCATTGTAAGTTCGGTCTTTTATTTTCTTGTTTTTCTTGATTTGTATATTATCTTCACTACTTTTGTTGTAGTTTTGTTTTGTTCCCTAAAACCTCCTCTATAAATCGCTCACAGCTCACGTATGTACAGATGTTGGTATGTATGTATGTATGTATTTTGGGTTCTCGTTTATCAGTGGCGTCCAGCTGTGTGAATACATTTCTTAAGCGAGGCTTTGGATTTTTTTTTTTTTGTAGTTTTTGTTTTGTTATAATGCTTACTAATGCACTTAGCAACTTAGTCTTGCATGCACTTTTTTCTCTTTTCTACTGCGAACGGAAATATAATTTACAGCTATGGCGCTATCCAATTCTCTTCATCTCTTTTTAGTTTGTTTATTATTGTCTATTGACCTTTTTCTTGATTGACATTTTTTAGTAGTGTAGTGTAGTTTTAGTTTGATTCTTCCTTATGTTGGGCTCCAACATCCGAGCATTGTTTTCTACTCCAATATGTAAATACTACGGTAACCTCAAAATTCATGAATCATAACTTTTATCGAAGATATTAAAGAACTCTTATCCAGTAATCTAGTTGTTCCAACATCGCGACGCATTCGTTTGACTTGGTTTCTTTAGTTAATTTGGTAAATGGGCTTTTTAATAGGTATGGCACGCAGCGATCCCACTGAATAGGTCGATTGTAGTTATTATCAGAACCGCGTGCAAGTCTTGATCTTCCTCATACCTGGTCGATAGCAATCAGCAAAGGTACTAAAATACTTGAGTCCCCTCTCGTTAGGATCCTAATGCACGATTTACATACACATGGGTTTGGTAGTTCTACATCCTCGCATTCCTTGCCACACCGTCTCTGCTTGCTGGTATTTGTGGCTTTAAATTCACTATTTAATTGCTTGAAAAGGGTTTGAATCCTCCTCTAAGAACGTTGACTCTTTCGTTTCCTACGATGCTGTTATGGCCCGGAACCCAGTGGAGATGTATACATTCATAATGACCAACTTGTTCAGCGGCGCTTTTCATTCGACAACCGTCTTGGGGGTGCTGCTTTATAGCGTCAGCTCCGCTCCTTTCATTAACGCTGTAATTTCTCATCGAAATATGTTGCACTTATACTAGCAAATTAAAGCATCTACTGCTGTCAGAGCAGAAGACATTCCGTGGTCCTAACCAATTCTTTATTTTAAATTACAGGGTACCATGTAGCCTGTACGAGAGATTCTCTGTACGCATAATGATAGATTTGTAGCGTACAAGTAAGATGAGATGGTAATTTACCACAGATTCTTTGCATTCTCCTTTTAGTTGGGTGAACAATAGCAGACCCGTTTTCTTGCTATATACACTTAATACGACCCAATCTGGATAACTATTTATAGATCTCTCCTTTTAATTGGTTAAATAGCTAAGTGTAGATAGGTATCAGCGTATACGGCAAGCGAAGCCTTCCAGATTTCGAAGTCGTTTGTTGACGATAAGAGTCTACAGTAGTGGTAATAGCACCCCATACTGCGGTGTAGCTCTTTGTATACTCCTTCTTCTGAAACGAACTCGGTTCTTTCTAGATAATTCTGCAGCCTTACATTTTAATTTTCCATGTACTCAGAACTCTATGCATACGTATTGAGGTAAAGCTCTTAACCATGACTTGCTTCGAGGCAAGATTTAATTACCCATTCATGTCTGGTAAAACACCTATAGCAATCTTCGCATTTAGCAGAACCCTCCTTATAAGGCCTTTCAACCAGAGCAAAGCGAGTTGACTAACTCTGAGGTGAAAACCCGAACTGTTATTATTTTCGTTGCTATTTAATTTTTTTTTTTTTTTAATAAAACTATAGTTCATTCTTTAACAAACCCGCGTAAATGCAAGTTTCCTACTTCGTGCAATATTAAAAAAATCAACAAACTTTCGTACAATTTTCGAGCTTTTTTAAAAATTCTAAAAAATCAGCCGTAATTTTTTAGCCATTTGAAACTTGTACTTTATTACTAGAATTCAATGGGCTACAAAACTGCATACTCAGAATCTAATTTAAAAAAAAATTACGAAAATTTGTTGATCTTTTTATAATTGCATAAATTTTTAAGGCAGTGTCACTCGATTGGTACATTAATACAGATTTGTAAATTTTGATATTGAGCTACTGGTACAAAATAAAAAAATTGGGACATTTTTTTTTTTTGTAGTCAAAAGATTGGTACAATACAGCAATCTTCTATTGAAAAATTTCATCAAATTATTTTTCTTTATTCGAATAAAGAAAAATATTTGGGTATTTACACAATTGGGATACGATTAACACCACACTTCGGCAAATACCCAATCGTGTGACGCTGCCTTTAAACTTGTATTTACATGGAAGTTGTTAGAGAATAAATAACCAAAATTTAATAATATCAAAAAAAAAAATATTTTAAAGCTTGTCAAAATTTGGTGCGGCTATAATTTTTTCGACTACTGTATATGAGTTGACTATGATTACTCGGCCGTGCCATCGCAGTAACACAATGCCACTAATATTTGACTTACAAACAAAATATGGGCACGAATTTCTCAATTTCAACCCTGCTTTTGTGAAATATTTTATTTTTATCAGTATTTTTCTTTTAATCAAACAATGTTGAAATAAAAGTGAAAATAAAAAAAATATTTTGTCAGATTTTTTCTATTGACCACTACTAGCCAAGTGGGGCCAAAAAAAAAAGCCAGTAGCCACCTAGTTACTCAGCTATTAAATGAAATTATTTTGGCGCCAGTCTTTCCAATAATATCGCAATCCAATCAGTGCTTACCATAAGCGTATGCCGGTATGGTTCAAGCCACTGTGAGCTTAGATGCATACAAAAATATCCTCCAGACTGTACCAATGACGAGGTGTATATATGTATGTATGAACGATTCACATCTTTAACGTCTTAAAAAAAAAACACACGTTAGTGTCTAAGAATTTATATGGGTTTTAGTCTGGAGTGAAGTCATGACATAATTATCGAAGGTTGTGCGTCATTTACAGGTAACAACTAAACATTGTTCAAATACAAACACACATGCGCAACAGTGCGGTAGATACTTGTCAAATACTGCTTAGGCGTCGTCTGATTAAGAAACAGATTAGTCACTTAGCATTGGAGCAATATCCCAGCGGTAAATCGTACTAGTTCATAACTTTCTACAAGGTGGGCGAAAAGGGCACGGCGCTGGTTCTACGGAAATGGTGAAATCAAAGTAAATTTCTACGATGCAGTGAACAAAGGTGTTGCCAGGGATGCTCTATCTTCTGGTGGTATTACTGTTCCGGTTTCGACCGGAAGTGGATTAAGCTGTTCAGAAGTCCATTTTTTTATTTAGAAATATATGTTTTTACTACTGATTCAGATTCTGAGGATAAAAATAAGTAACATTTATTTGAACCTTTTTTCTCAGAAATGCCTTTTCAACCCCTAAATGACCTTCGATTTCAACTCATGCTGGACTTCTTAAGTTGTGATGCTTTATCTTTTGGTGGTATTACCGACTTCCAGTTTCGACCGGGTATCGAAATTAGGTGCCAGTGTTGCCACTCATTGCTTTTCACCCATAGTTTTCTTAATTTTATCCTTTCAACTACCATTTCCCATACTAAGAGTGATCGGAAATTTAGCTGTCGAAATGTAAAAAAAAATAATTTTTATATAATCAACTTATTCTATAGAAATTTTTTAATCGTTTTTAACGTTTTTCTAATCTGTCTTAGAAATCTTATTTTACTAGCTGCACAACTTACAGTTCTGCATACTCAAAAAAATTTCAAAAAATTTTAAATTTGTAATGTACCCATTTTACTCAACTTCTGTATAAAAAAATTCATAACTCAAATTATTGTAGAGTACACCCCAATACCATTGTGATTTTTTTAAATTTTTTTTTTTTTGAGATGACATATTTTCAAAAAATTCATTTTTTTTATCAAAATTTTTTTTTTTAATTTTATGTAAAAAAATTTTCAATAAAACAAAATTTAAAATCTTTTCATAGAGAATTCTGACGTGTGTATGCGTGATTTGTTCTAAATTTTTTCCTCGCTCCGTTCGCGAGATATTTAGAAAACTATTAAAGCGATTTGTTTTTGATTTTGTGTTGTAAAGTTTTTAAAAATTTATTAATCAAGCTCAAATTTCATATTTGTTTATTATTT
>NW_016178681.1:0-7703 GCF_001687245.7 Rhagoletis zephyria | reverse complement strand
AGCGCCAACTGGCGAATTAAATTGTGAAACTAAACTATCCAGAGACCCACCCAAACACATACACACAACTTTGTTAAAATCCCTCCAACCATTTAGGATTTCGCTCACAACTATACCTACAGTAGAATTATATACACATTCAAAGATAAGCAAAAGTCTGTACGTTTGTCCTTTGCACGCCCTCTTCTCAAAGAGCCCATTTTTCTCAATGAGTATGGGAGTGATTTCATATATCTCCATACGAAGTGTTCCTGTACCATGAACACTTCCAGATATATGCAGTATGAAATTTGGCTTGTATGGTAGGTGCCACGCCCCTTTTCCAATAGCTCCATATTTTCTCCATGCCTACGCGATTAGTTTCATATATCTCCACACCAAGTTCCAGTATTCTACCAAGAACAATTCTAGAGATATGCAAAAAAAAAAATCGATTTATATGGGAGGTGCCACGCCCGTATAAAGTTCTAATACTCTACCATGACCACTTCCATAGATACTTATTATGAAAAATTCGGTTTGTATGGGAGGTGGCACACCCCGTTTTCAAATAGTCCGAACTTTTCTTCATGAGTATGCGATTGATGTCATATATCTCCATACCAAGTTCCAGATCTGAACATTTCCTTTCAAAATATAAATAAGTATAGATTTAAGTAATTTGCACGAAAAATGTGTATTAAAATGGATGACCTTTATACTGAAATAACAATCTTAATGAAATATTCTTCAAAGTAAAAGATCAGTGTTAGTTCATAAATATTCCAGTAAGTACATACTTTACAAGCTTTTGAGACTGTACTTGGTTAAACCTAAAAGCGAGATTCAGGAAAAATAGCATAAGTACGTAAGTATATGAGGAGTGTCTAATCAAAAGATAACACCATGCGACAAAACTAAACTGTTGTACCCTTGAAAAAATCGAGAAATTTCGGAGAGTGGAGAAAAAAAAGGTACCAGTATTTTGCCTTTTTTCTTAATCAAGTCAATTACAGTTGCCGATTAAGCATCCGAAGACAGTTTTTAAAAATTCAAAATTGCCGATCCAATATGTGAATGTTAGGCATACATTAACCTAAATGACAAGTAGAAACTAAGTAGAAAATATAATGGGCGTACGCCAATGATCGATACCTAGACTGTAATAATTCATTTTACTTTATTAAAAACATGAATTGAATTTAGTTTTAAACAGGCTGTAACTTTCTTCAAAAGTCTTCTTCAAACTTAAGATTTCTTAGTAGTCTTTCTTTCGACACTCATTTTATAATATTTCATATATATATAATGTAATTAAATTCGACTTTTCGAACAGGTGGCAACCCTCTTAAAAAAATTTTGTATACCTTTCGTCGGCACCCAATTTTTTAATTAATTGAAATATTTTAATCAAATAACTCCCTTAATTAAAGTTGAATTTGACATTGTTAATTGTGGCAACCCTGCTATATGTTGTTTAGAAATAAAAATATTTCAAACCTATTTCGATTAATACCCATTTAGTAGTAATACATTCAACCTAATTGAATATACTTTTTAAACAGGTGGAAACTCTTTTCGTGTTCTAATCTAGACGCGAAAAATAGATAAAAAAAATTATCCTTGCAGCGGATTGTACATTATGTCAAAATTTGCTTCTTCTGCAATGCGTAGTAGTTGGACTGCCTTGACGACGTGCACGGGACGAGAGTTGTGGAATGTCCTCTGCAGCGCGAATGGCTACATTAGTACTTTGAAGCCTGTGAGTATTCAAACTAGAGATGGGCGCGGAATACCGGGACTCGCAGTGGATGGGCAGTATGGGATCCCTTGTGCAGGTCCTTGAAAATTATCTGGCGGCACAGGAAATAAATTTTGATAACTCAAAAACGAATATATCTCGATATAAATCGATAACTCGATCAACTTTGGATAGCTCTAAAACTTTCGATAACTTGGTTAATTTTGACTGCTCCATATTTTTTGCGATATCTATCGACAAATTTCGATAATTCGCTACATAATACGTTGTGTTATCACACAATAAAATTCGTACACCAGTGATAACTCAATAAACTTATATAACCTTGAAATTTCGATGAATCGATATTTTTTACAAATTCCATAAACTTCGATTCGATAAATCAACAAATTTCAGGATAGCAATAAATATCGGTAACTCTATAAGCTAAAAGAAAACGATGCATTACCACAAGTCGATAAATATCGTTAACTTTAAAAATAATTACAATTCAACAAGGTACATTGAACAGGTAGTATCAGTAGAGCAGCTGATTTGATTTATTTTCAAATTATTTGGTCTCGAAAATGTCAAATATTTTTAATTTTTTCTCACAAAAATTCTGAATTGTTAAAATCCATTTGCATGTGAAACCTTTTTCCATACAAAACAAGCGATTGAATAGCAGCTTTTGGAACGTTCGCCCAACTCAGCAGCACGACCGCTGATTACTGGGCCTTGCAAAGGATGGATCAATGCTTCGAGAAGCAAACAAATTTACTAGGAAAGAAAGTTGCATCAATTTTTATTTTTTCCAATTTCAATTTTTTATTTTTTATAATTTTTTGTATTTCACATGGCACGCTTTGATTTAGAAGAAAAAATTCAGAACAGTTTTTGACACTTTCGATACCAGAAGCAACAACAAAATACACGCAAATGTTGTTTTTGCTCTACTGATACTACCTGTTTAATGTGCCTTGCAATTCAATAAATATCCATAACTTGATAAATTTCATTAACTTGACAAATTTCGATAATCCCATAAATTTTTGTAGCTCGAAAACTATTCGTAAGTGTCGGCAACTAAGTTTCTGTGTCTATAAATTTCGTCAACTCAATAAACATTGATTAATTTGAATAATTCGATACGTTGCGATAACTCAATAAACATGGATACTCGATAAAGTTAAATAACTATAAACTTCGATGATTCGATACATTTCGGTAACTTCATAACTTTCGATAACTAGTTTTTTATGACTGAATTTATTTCAATTCCTTTCGGAAAATTTCAATTAATCTTAGTACTCATTCAGTTATACTATGTCTCCATTGTGAGATTTAATGAAGATTTAGCCCTCTGACGAGATTTGACGTTAAATCTTTTGAGATTTATCATATAAAATTAAAGCTCAAAAGGCAGTAGATTTAAGTTAAATATCCGTCAAATCTTCAATAATATTGATCAATAAGTACAATTTGTTTGATGTGGCAACCACAAATTCACATGCCATAAGTCAAATGACATTTGTGTTTTCAATATACAGTTGAGGACATTGAAATCTAGCCTATCATAAAAACATGAATTTTCGTATATTTAGGGATTTTTATATTTTTTTGTTAGTTTGGGAGGAAAATTAGTAATACATATTTACATAACTTTGGTTGTAATAAATTAAGAAAATATTATTTTAAAAACTAAAAATTTAGAAGAAATGTTTTATAGTAATATCATGCAGAGTCTTCTCCACTTTCTATAAGTCATTTACGCGCTGCGACAAAAAATTTATAAATTTCGGTAATGGTTCTGCTTCGATAGCATTGCACCGAACATCCTCTAGAACTCAGTTCGTATTCATGACATGCCAAAGGCCCACGATTGGATTTTCGGTTCCCTCCTATGAATAAGAGAGTTCTACAAAAATTTTTCTTTCCGCAAATGTTTTTTAGCGTTTTGATAATTTTTCTTAAATTCGGGAAAATGATTCGGAATATGGTACCATTCTTTACACTTTCCAAACTATATATTATACATACATATTTACCACGAATAAGAAGCCAATAATATTCAGAATTCATATAATGAAATTCCGCTTGGTACCTTCCTTTTATCTGTCTGTATATCAATGTCCGCAACTGTATTTGTAAAATCATACATAAGCAAACGTCAAATATTTAAAAATGTGAACGTCAAACATATCTCGTAATGGTAATGGAGACGGTTGTGATTTAGCAACTGGGATTTATTAAATCTTAATGGATAAATCTCTCAATGGAGACATAGTATTACAATAATTCTTATGTATTGCTCATTGTTTTCGTTTTCGTCTTCTTCATGAATTTTGACTTCACTTTTTTGTCTTAATCGGTTTTAACATTGGTTTTTCATCATCACATTTATCTTTATTACCAAATGCGAAAAACAAAAATGCGCGGCAACGATATACCACTCGTTTTGATTGGGCAAAAATTTGCTGAGTTAAAAAAATAATTAAAATGTTTTCAAATCCTGGTAGCGAGCGCTTAAAAATTATCTTAAAATTTTGCCATTTTCGGGGATGTGTAGAAAAAAATTAAGGGGTTTGTTAGTTCAAGGACCACCCTAACATGCATACATACGTTGTAGCCCTATTTTAATAGTGTTCTACTGAAACATTGATAGACACCTTCCGTTAAAATTAAAAAAAAAAACTAGCAAAAACCCAGCGTGCTTCGCTGCGAATTTTTGTGCTGTTTGATACCCGTATTGTAATAATTAATTTATTTTATTAATTTAATTTAATACAATTTTTCAAACAGGTGGCAACCCTCCTAAAAAATTATATTGGTAGTAAATTGTCCTATACCTCGTCATGTTGATAAACATATTGCAATATTAAATATCTCTTATAGTTTAAATTTAATTAAAAATTTCAAACAGGTGGCAACCTACAAAAAATATTTTCGGCTTTAAGCCTGTTTGTTTTGGCAGCCATATGTTAATATTTACTTTATCCTATCAAATTAATTAAACTGCAATTTTCAAACAGATGGCAACTGTCTGATTACTTTTGTTCCTCTATTTTAAATTAGACTTTTCAGCAATGCTAATGGCGAAAACTGCATTCGATTCCATACATTAGTAGTTCGAGTTCTGAGCTCTCCGGGAAGGTATCCGTTTTGAAAATGGACATCCAAATTTCTTTTCAGGCGAATCTTGCTCCAGATATTACCGACAGGTCTATCACTCCATCAGCATATCTTTGCCAAATTTTTAATTGGTTCCGCTAAATTTTAAATTTGCTTTTGAACGCAAACAACTCCATGGAAATATTCAGTTTAGTCAAAGTTTCTATTCACTATTAATGTAATCCGCGAAACGCAATCAAATGCCAACTAACGAATAAACGACAAACTCGCGTACATAAATAATCATAAACAATCATAGCTGCTTTTAAACATAACTCAAAGCGTGACACTAATTTAGCTAGTGTTGCCACAACGGAGCCTGCATTCACACAAACTTGTATACTAACATACACACATACATACATACATACATACATATATGTACGCTCGTTAGCTTGAGGCACATGAATAAATCTTACGCTTTCACACTTTTGCCACCGATGCGCCACTTGACTTTGACTACCCTCGAACCGCGCACTCAACGACTACAACAATGGTTGATATTAATTTATTGTTTCTGTTGAAACTTTTTAAACTTGCAAATTTCATAATGCATAATTTACAAGAGAAGTGCATCTTTGTATCATCTATGCTATGAAGGCCGCATAGCTGCACTTACCACTTACCACTTATCACTTACCACCCACCATCTACTCTACTTGGCACCTAATACCGGCGATAATTGTGTTGCCAACCGACGTGCAAATGAAAATGCAGTAGAGGAAAGAAGATGCAGCTCGGCCAAAGTGAGTAGGTATGTAAGTAAACGAATTTGAATAATGAGAATTTCTGACGATGGCAAGAAATTGCACTCACTACCTACCTGTCTACCTGTGCGAATTTCATTTAGTTGAGGCATTTATAAATTACAATTGCCATAAGCACTTACTTACTTACATACAAACTTAGTCGCTTACTTGTGCATTGCACACCTAGTTAGTTACTTAAATGTAAACATATTTACATACATACCTTGCAATTTATTTATGCACTACTTGTTTATTGGCAAACTTACTTTCCCGCACACTTTCTTACACATTTGCTGACTTACTCATTTATACGCACTGCTTTGTGCATCTTTTGCACTTTAGATACGCACAAATTGCGTGCATTGTAGTTGTGTAGCTAACGATATTTATTTACCACAGCGATGAGCACGGTTGCTATATTGGCCGATATGTACTAGGTAGGTGTAGAAGCGTCGCCTGAACAAATGCCCAGAATCCAATTAGTACTTATTGCACCACTTTGATACGCTTTCTCTGGAATCCTTGATTTTTTAGCCGCATGTTCGCCAATTGGCCAATGTACCGTTTTTGTGGCTGTTACTTTGAGTGCATATATCTTTCCTTGACCTCCTTAAAAGTTGTTTTGTCTTTGGGTTTGTCATAATCCGGCCATATGTTTGAAGGTTGTTCCAACATGCATCAGCCATACGTACAAAATGCAAATGCAGTTCCCTTTTGATGAGGTCCGAGTGGACAGTTTATTGTCTCTGCTTCGTGTTCACCAAATGATGATCCGGTCTTAGCCAATTCTCATTTATGAGTTGGATGTGTATTACCTCGACCATCGAGCGCAACGCACTTGGACTTTGTTGCCGGTGACGCAAAAGCTAGAAGTGCCGCCTGGCTTCTTAGAAGTGTATACTTTTCTCACTCCTACGCAGCTCCTCTCTAATTCATTAGAGGCCCTTTAGATTCCCAGTACTTCCTCTTGGAAGATGCTAGCAAAGTTCGGTAGTCGAAACGAGAGGGAGATATTCAGAATTTCAGAGAACGCCCCCGCACCCACAACGCAGTCTATTTTGGACCCGTAAGTATAGATTTCAGTGGAATTCTCCTCGACTCTCCTGCCTCTACACCAATCCCATCTAAAAGGAAACTTCATCTCAAGGTTTTTCCAGAAGTCTGTCATAGAGGTATATAATTTTATTGTTTCCCTGATTCGATAAGCTTGTCAAGAATGTCACTATGACCGTAGTGCAGCGCCCTTCAGCAGCCTGACTCTTTGAGTCTGATTTCCGAGCACGCAGAAGTTTCGCGGATGTGAAGTTCTATTGGCAGCTGATGCAGGATCACATTAAGCGCATCAAATGGACACGACTTAGCACTTGTCACAGCAATATAATCTGATAGCCCAGCCCTTTTCGCAGAGAAAGTAGGTGTCCCAATTTCAAGCAAACTGGTTTTGGTTCTATGCTAGGAAACTTACAGCTTTTGGCCTGTGTAGCCATTACAGAAGCCCAGCGCAGCTGCCCAATAAAATCACTGGGAATCATAGCACCGCTAGCCGTACTGTTCGGCAATTGGGCTAACTAAATCGCTTTTCTGCAGGGAAGTAAATAATTCCTGAAAGGGACACTTGCAGAGAGTTAATCACAACCATTGGCAAGGGCACGCCACAGTCTGACATACCGATGGATACATGTTCAAGGGTGGCAACGCTGGACCTGGTGTATTTTATTTAGACCAAGGTTGATACAAGTGCACAAATTGGTACATATCCAACTATATATAAGGCAGACATCTTTGGAATTTAATTATCCGCCTGGTTGATTGGTTTAATTACTTCACATGAACATGCCTAGAATCTGATCTCTANCAACCATTGGCAAGGGCACGCCACAGTCTGACATACCGATGGATACATGTTCAAGGGTGGCAACGCTGGACCTGGTGTATTTTATTTAGACCAAGGTTGATTCAAGTGCACAAATTGGTACATATCCAACTATATATAAGGCAGACATCTTTGGAATTTAATTATCCGCCTGGTTGATTGGTTTAATTACTTCACATGAACATGCCTA
>NW_016178680.1:0-7703 GCF_001687245.7 Rhagoletis zephyria | reverse complement strand
GTTTTTTATATTGCTTCTTATTTTTCATAATAAAATGTTATTTTTTTTTAATTTTTCACAGTGTCTTTTGTTGACGCAAAATTCATTCATAAATATTTATATTTGTTACTAAGGCTAGAGTTTTGCGAAAAAAAAAACGAAAATAGTCCTCAGCTCGGTCGATGTAGAAATGATGACGCCATGTCAGGATAAACAAAAGGAAAAAATTGACCCTCTAAAATACACAAAATATTCAATTCGCTGCACGCACACTATCAATCTATTTTCTCGGGATCTAGAGCAAAAAAAACTAACAAATATAGAAAAAATCGATATATTTACTAAAATACATCAAAAGAAACGAATTAAAAGAGACAGCTATTTATATTGCTATAAACTAAAGATAGACTAAAAGGAAACAGAGGAAAGTAGAATTTTTATATGTACTTACGCATGTGTGTATGTATGTACGGGTGTCCTTTGCTATGCACTATGCTTGGCAACAGTGGCAAACAGAGTAGCGTTATCGTTTTGGGTGCCTATGCGGAGTTGGTATGTTGTGAAACCAATCACTGCCAACATCTCGAGTTTGTATTGCGGACACTATTGCTGACGTAGCTAATGCCTTGAACTCATCTGCGCCGTGGAATGAGTACATTATGCGTCGCTGTGGCGTTAGTAAACAGAAATACTTTTAATACAAATACATACATGCATATGTATATCGCCGTTTAAAGTACAAAACTGCGTATCAACAAAATGCGAAACCGCGTATGTGAGGTAGCATTAATTGGTTTCTAGAGAGTAAAAACACCTATATTTCAAAATGGGTCACTATTTTATAAAGCAATCGCATTTCTGGATAGTATATTTCAGGACAAATGGATAAGGTTTGAGCCAAGAGCTTGCGTGAGTAAATCCAATTTTTGGCAAAAAATGTGAGTTACGCGATTTTGCAGAACGACGATACGCGGATTTGTACTTTAAACGACGATGTGTGATTTCGTCTCCTTTCAAGGATATTTTCATGCTACAATATACAATATATTCAAATTCATTGATGGAGCAAAGAATGTTTAAATATAAACACTCGATACTCCTCGCATTATTTGAAATGAGTATTTATTTCTGTGTTCGTATGGAAAAGTAGCTTATGTCGAAAGGCTGGATTTACTATAATGCGGCAATCCCTTTATTTTTTAGACGGCAAGGAATTTTTTGATGAGACTTAATAAGAATATTGACTTGCTAGTATCGGAACTATTTCTTCCACGTTTATTTGCCAAAAGTTGTTCAACGGCTTAGCGCCTGTGAGTCATTCGCAATCGTATGCTGCGAATGCCTATTTATACTAAAGCCAGCCTTTCGACATAAGCTACTTTTCCATATGAACACAGATTTAATGGATTCAGACGTTTTTTTAACTATAACGATTGTAAGACGGCAATTAAAGCGCTTACAATCTGATCTACTGTATTAGTGCTTATTATTGATTTAAAATTATGCAGTTGTTCAAAATATACCCATGAAGTTATATAACAACAAGAAAGTCAGACAGTTACCTACATACATATGTATATATCGACATCCGCACCATATTAGCATAGTAATGACCCTAATCAAAGTTAAATAGGGATAGGCAGCTGGTCCGATATCAGTTGCCTTTCTTGCCACTTCTGCAGCCCATTACATTCACTTCTGCTCAGCGTTCCCTTTCAGAACTTGCATGCTTCCCTAGCATCCTCCGAACTTCACTTTCTATCAATATTCGTATCAGCATTGCTTGCCCAACTTTTATCGCACTGTAGTCATTTTCAACATTCTACCTGCTAACAGCAGCTATAAAACTCAATCAAAGCATTACAATCAATCGTTCCAATTTCAGTGAATTGAAAAACTTTTGTGCGCATCTTAATTTTCTGCAACTTTTGCCATTTTTTTCTTTATTTCATTTTATTTATTTCTTTCGAAACAGTCGACAATCGAAAACTTGTTCCTACCAACCGGCGCCAACACCATGCCACTAACTCAAATCGCACATTTGCCTACTGTCAACTATTGTAAGTGTCCTTTAAATAGCTATATCTGCAGCTAAAATTTCAAGCGTATGCACCAGCATTTAAACTTTCTTGCCTACATACATACATACTTCTCTTCACTGCCATTTCACCAAACATTTCGTAGCCTCTCCACCTCCACCTGTCAGGCATAAATCTCTTTTGTGGTGTTGCAAATTTCGCTTGCGTAAGTCATAAAAATAGTTTGAAAGTCTAAGGCTTAGGCAGCGTGTTGGGGCAAAGCCGACCGACTTGCAAACAGCCAACGCATGCCGTCACATATTTCACACATAGTCTACGCATATATCTTTACTTTTGATGACTGCAGGAATTTCTTTTCAGTCACTTTACGCCGCCACCTTTTCCATGGCAAGACTTGATGTCTACCTTCTACATAGTGTTTTGCCTGAATAGGCGGCTTTGCAGTACAGCTTGGTTAAGCAGCTGATTTTATGTAGGTCAGCTGATGGGAGTATTTCTACAGCTCACGCTGTATGTGTGTGCGTTGGTATGTATGATGCCCTTATGAGTCATAGGGCATATTTACGATGTCAGTGGAATTTATTCTAATTTGTCATCTGCATAGAAATACGATTTAGACGTTGCTTTCACATAGTTTCCTTGGCCATAAAAATAAGTAATTTATGTTTGTACAATGGTAGAATTTTAGCATTTATTCTTATACACGTACAAAAGTGTTTACATATGTATGTATGTATGTATGTATACACGAGTATATGTATGTATAACGAAATTTGTTTACTACTTTACTTTCGCTTTTTATGGGAATTTCATGGCAATGGAGTGTCATGGAAATGAATATTTTCAAAGTGCTCTAAATTATTTAATAGAGAAGTTCCAAAACTGGAAGGAAAAAGTGCATTTCTAACACTAACAGGTCTATTCGGCACGTAACCGAAAAATATTTTACAGAGCAATATTTTGTTACCAGCCTATGAGATCGCAACAAAATGTATCGGTTACAAGAGTGCACAGAATGCGAAAAGGGTTTAAAATCTGCCAGGAACTTTATTTGGTTACACATTTACACACAAAATAGACCTGTCAATCTCTGTTATCTTTGGACCATCAAGCTTCCTTCATTCATTACACAAATGTTGTTTCGTTTAACTGGTTGTTCTGAGAATTTTTTCTGCTCAACAGGTTTTCTCTTAATTTTTTTTTTTCAGCTACAGCTTTTGAAATCTTTCCCTGGAACGCTGTTCGAAAACCAGATACCGAATTTTCTTTTTTCGAGATGTTTAGAAGTTATTTCTGTATTCGGTATTTGCCCTTTCAACTGCCTAATGCTTGGGTTTCATTAGGTCAATTTGATTGACAACATAAACTGTCTTCTCTGCCATCGTCGTCATATCTTGCTGAAAGCGTTTTCATTCAGCTCCACGAACATAAAAGCGTTTGTCAATGATTGTAGACAAATCTTGGGGTCAATCGACTGACATACCGTTTCCACCATAAATGTCAAAGCAGTGTTTTTAGAAGAAGAAGAATTAGCTGTCAAAGCAGAAAAAGTAACTGACCAAAGTGAAAATTTCAAAGGACTGGCTACGAGCTTAAACAATTTTTTTATACAATAAATTCAATCAATGCAAAACAAAAAGAAATGAACAAAAAGCGAGCTTCGATTGCCTTTGCATCAATTTGTTTGATCGCGACTTTAAAAGCGTGGAAAAAAAAATGCGTGAAAAGAAATAAAAAGCAATGGTGGATTCGTCCAGGGCTCAGACACAGGGCCACCAGTGGTTTCTACTCCACACTGCGTTTTAAATTACGTCAGCAGGATCCTCAATGGTTTAAAAATTTTGTGCGAATGAGTTGTGAAGACTTTGACTACCTGGTGGAGCATCTCACACCATACATTGGCAAGAGCAATACCCGATTCAGGAAAGCAATTTCAGTCGGCGAAAGACTCGCCGTAACTTTACGGTATCTGGCTACAGGAGATAGCTTTTCAAGTTTAATGACGGTTTTTCTTATTGGTAAAACTACAATATGCCACATAGTACATGAAACATGTGCTGCTATTTTTACAGGATTGAAAGATCAGTTTTTAAAGGTGAGTATTTTGAAATTAATTTCGATCACTAGTGTGAATAAGATGGAATATGCATTCATTTATTTACATAGGTCCCAAATACCCCTGGACAATGGGCAGAAGTAGCAGATCATTTTGCAAAGCGTTGGAACTTTCCAAACTGTTGTGGTGCTTTGGACGGTAAGCACATAATGATACAGGCACCTGCTAACTGTGGCTCCGAATACTTTAATTATAAAAAATTCAATAGTATTGTTTTAATGGCTTTGGTGGACGCAGAATATAAGTTTCTTTTTGTAGAAGTTGGAGCATACGGCCGCGAATCTGATGGAGGTGTTTTCGCAAGGCAAGTTTTGGACAATATATCCACCCATCTTATATTCATGTAATATTCATATTCATATGTGTTTTTAATTTTAGATGCACGCTTTCAAGTGCTCTTGCTGACAACACTATTAATTTTCCACCCCGCAGACCACTACCGAATGAGGCAGATCCAATGCCATTTGTCATTATTGCAGACGATGCCTTTCCGCTGAAACCATACATTTTGAAACCATTCTCTTATCGTGAACAAGTAATGTCGCATAAAATATTTAACTACAGATTATCACGAGCAAGAAACGTGGTTGAAAATGTGTTTGGCATATGCGCGGCACGGTTCAGGATCCTTAGAAGGCCAATGGATGTTAAACCTGAGAACGCAAAGACCATCGTTCTAGCAATTTGTGTTATACATAACTTTTTAATATCAATAAACTCATCCTATTTAACTAGAACCGACACTGACAATGAAATAAACGGAGAATTAGTGGCGGGTAATTGGCGATTAGAACTTGGACCAAACGGAAAGCTAATTTCACTTCGTGCAAGTACCACTCTGGGTAGGCCAGCAGATGATGCAATAAATGTTCGAGCTGCTTTTATGGAGTATTTTATGACACCGTATGGAGAAGTCCCATGGCAATATAATAGAACGATTATTCACAACTCATTTTAAAAGTCAGTGGCCCGTAGTCATAGTCAAAATAAAGTCGACTTTAAAGTTAGTTGCAGCTTTTTGACATAATTTTCAATGGGATATCTGTCAACAAAGCTGCAACTAACTTTAAAGTCGACTTTATTTTGACTATGACTACGGGCCAGTAACTTCGCTTAGATGAAATTTGTTAGTGTAACTCTTTGCAGTGTTATATTTACCCATATAACTAGTTTTTTAATTGATTTGCATTCTAATATTAACCAATTACCCACAGAATTGAGTACATGGTGATTTTTTTTACCATATTCTTGATGTTTTTCATGATAAATCGTTTAAATTAACGAAAATATTTATCATGAAAAATATTGTGAACATTGTAAAAAAGTGGCATTTTTGTTTAATATTTGCAATGTTCTTCAAGTAAAATTTTTTTGTTATTTTTTATTAAAATATCTATGGTTCATGCTTTCATCAAAACCACATAAGTCAAACTTTCAAACTTTATGCAAATCTTAGAAAAATTCAACAAATTTTCATCTAAATTTTTAACTTTTTAATCTGAATTTTCAGAAAAATGCTGGGTA
The DNA here is from genome assembly GCF_001687245.7 of Rhagoletis zephyria. Lineage (NCBI taxonomy): Eukaryota > Metazoa > Arthropoda > Insecta > Diptera > Tephritidae > Rhagoletis > Rhagoletis zephyria. The sequence continues at coordinate 2,045 of NW_016178680.1, read as the reverse complement.
CGCAGATAGATCGGTTAAGTTATTCTAGTGAAACAAGTGCAAGTTTTAAGCGGCGTTGATTTTTAATGAATTAATATTTCCGACGGATTTTGCGGTTTTCTGCATATAACAAGTGCAATTTATGAAATATAGCGTTAATTTAAACTTGTTTTACTAGAATTACTTACACTTTACACTTTAGAAACTTACACTTGTTTACTAGAATTACTTACCCGATCTATCTGCCAGCTCAAAATTTTTCTAAAAATTCAGATTAAAAAGTTCAAAATTTAGACGAAAATTCGTTGAATTTTTCTAAGGTCTGCATAAAGTTTGAAAGTTTGACTTATGTGGTTTTGATGAAAGCATAAACCATAATGTAATAAAAAAATAACAAAAAAAAATTTACTTGAAAAACATTGGAAATTTTAAACAAAAAACTCCATGCTCTCACGAATTTTCACTTGGTGCAATTTTTGAAACCCTTATTTATGTTGTTTCTATTGTTGATCAAACTATATCTTAAATGAAAACTCGTAAAAAGAAATAAATAAACGTAAGTGGCAAATGATATCATTTAATATAAAAAAGCTGAAGTTGAATGTTGTCTAAGACATACAATACAGAATGATTTCAAAACTATTTTGAAAAGAATTTAACTAACAAAAAAAACCAATTTCATTTTACATACTTTCACATAAATATCCTTATCATTCATATGTTTAAAAAGAAAATGAATTCAATTAAAAATTTGTACTTTTAATTACACATAAGAAATTGATTTAATTCAAAAGGCACATGAAGAAAATTCATCAAGATTTCTTAAAGTTAAAACTTGGGAAAAAATAAAAAAAATTGATTAAATTAAAATGGCACACGAAGAAAATTCACTTAAATGTCTTAAATCTATTTATTGTTGTTTTGAGATCATTGCCAGTAATTCGAGTTTGGCGCATTACTGTGGGCTGTGAAAAGAAGTGTAAATTTTTTTTAATTATCTTATTGTTATCGCTTTCTATAGCTTCCTGCATTTACCTTGCAAACTCCTTCTGGTAGTTTAGTACAACCTCATTAATTGCAATCTTAAAACGTTTTGATAACTGAATGTTTTCGGCTGCGAATTCACGGCCATTTGATGCCACGAAATTGCCCATATCATCCCAAGGATCGCAGCAGAATTCATCGTTTGCAAAGCGCTCTCAACAACCTTTGCATACTCGGAATCTTCTTGTCGTTGGCGCTTTGTCGAGGCTTTTGCTGACTTAGGTTGCACGATTTCTTCTTCGAGAAATTCAGGGTCATAAAGGGATTGCTCTTGCGAAGGTTCATTTATCTTTAAAGTAAAGAAGTTAATAAAATATAATTAAGATTATGTTTACTTCGTAACTAAACTTACATCTATTAAATTTGATGTTGTGGATGCCTCAACACGCAAAGTGGGCTCCAGAAATTTTAAAGCATTGTAAAACGGGTTTGAAGAAACCGTCTTTGTAGCACCCTGTCCGCTCTTACTCGCTCCTATCCTGTTAAACGATGCCTAGATTTGCATAAAATTTAATTAAAACTAATGTCATAAAAACCATAGAAAACGTACGCGGAAACCACAACGCAGGCTATTCCACTTTGTTGTAACTTCTGCTCGTGGTAACTCCAATACGTCGGCCACCTCTTGCCACAGAGCTTCTCTAAGGTTTCGGTCCCTGTACTCTTTGACCAAATAGTTCCAGGTGCCTTCCCTGATCTCGACTGCCTCAATAAGCTTCATGGTTTCTTGGTTCGTCCACTGATGCTGCAACTTCCGCACTCTTTTTTTACTTGTGACTTCACTGGGGCTTGATAATATAGGCTCCAATTCCAATGTCTCTATTTCCATCTTAATCTAAATATAAATAACAATTTAAAAACTAAATAAAGATCTTTTTAAGTTCGTACCATTGTTTCTTTCTTTTATGTTACTTCCCGCTCAAAAATCAGCTGTTTCTTTGTCGAATTTGCCAACATGTTGGCAAATGGATTTTTAATGTCAAATGTTGCCATATCAGAAAATTTCCGAAAATGTGGGCATT
>NW_016178679.1:7014-7704 GCF_001687245.7 Rhagoletis zephyria | reverse complement strand
AAGACCAACTGGTCCCCAACTGGTCCGAAGGTAAGTAGTTTCGGGCTAGGTTCCCAACTGGTTCCCAACTGGTTCCCAACTGGTTCCCCAACTGGTTCCCAACTGGTTCCCAGACTGGTCCCCGACTGGTTACCAACTGGTCCCCGACTGGTTACCAACTGGTCCCAAAGTGGACACCAACCACCTATACCTCAAGTGGTCCACAAGTCACTTCACTTACAAAGCATTCGATTTAGTTGACAATAGTCANTGGTTACCAACTGGTCCACCTATACCTCAAGTGGTCCACAAGTCACTTCACTTACAAAGCATTCGATTTAGTTGACAATAGTCAAACTAATTTTATTTAAAGAAATGGCGTGTCGTCTATTTCCGGTGTAGCAAACGTAGTACATAGGGCGACATCTAGATGTCATCTACCTCGCCCTATTCACTATGCTTTTTTTATAGGAGCTTTTCAAAGCTTTGCTTTCGTGTCGGACACAACATTGAAAGCTTCTGGATCCACAACATTGAAAGTTTCTGGAATGGTTTACAACCATGCGGCTCGAAGGACCATGAATAACTCAGTGAGAGGGGAGACCAGTATGTTTACATGTATGTATATAAAAAAAATATTTATTGGACCAAAAAGTAGTGGGTAGGCACTGTGGCCAATGGTAATCAACTATTACCACCTCCGCATGGTTG
>NW_016178679.1:0-6967 GCF_001687245.7 Rhagoletis zephyria | reverse complement strand
CTGCCATCAAATTATAACTTAAGAAAGTTTTATTACATGGCAGTTGAGAAGTGCATGTACATAAATTTCATTAATTTAATGAAGGAAATTTTTGCACATGCAGCAGTCATAGCATGCATTTAGGCGCCTGGTGTTAGCAGTCGCGTCTAAACANTCGTCTATTTCCGGTGTAGCAAACGTAGTACATAGGGCGACATCTAGATGTCATCTACCTCGCCCTATTCACTATGCTTTTTTTATAGGAGCTTTTCAAAGCTTTGCTTTCGTGTCGGACACAACATTGAAAGCTTCTGGATCCACAACATTGAAAGTTTCTGGAATACAACATTGCAAGTTGATAAAAGCGTTGTAATAATAAAAAGTAAAAGTTTCACTACTAAAAATTTACAAATGTTCTTAAAACCTGCAAAGAAATTTGGAAAGGAAATATCACTGTTTTTGTTTTTGGGAGAAGGGTGGGAGTGTCATTGATAAAATTAGAGCGAGAGAAAGTTTTTGTTATAAAACCTTTCATTATTGAGTCATGACTCATGATACATAATTACCTTTGAAGTTAATGAGAACGCAAACAAAATTAAAAAGTACCCTGCAAGCCATGGCTGAGCAGTTTCCCCTCAAATTTGTCAGCTTTACACACACTTTCGCAACTTTTTAGCTATCACAAGCACACATTTACAAATTTGGTATTCGAAATGTGAAATATTTTTCATTTGTTAAAGCGGAATTCCTACTTTTATAGGAATTCTGTGCGTTAAAGCGAGTAAGAAATATGGCAGTTTTTATGACAGTAGGCTTTGACGGAAAATGTCAGATTTGATAAAAATTTTTTTATAATTTTATAGACATTTCAAATTTCATTTTATGTTCCCGTTGCCGTTGCCGTCGACTTTGCATCATTATTTTTAAGGTATGTACATACATATATAAAATACTTAATTTGTGCATTTTAATTGATTTTCTCGTTATTACAGATTTGCAACATGTATGTACATACATATGTAAATTACTTAATTTGTGCATTTTAATTGATTTTCTCGTTATTACAGATTTGCAACAATTAAAATTAAAATCCACCATCATCTTTAACGAGTCACCGGCTGATTTAATGCCACCACCAACATCGTACCATCACCTTCAACACCGGTAGCAGAAGTATCGCCACCATCATCATTCAACACCGGCACCATCAACATTCCACGCCTCTACCAGCAAAATCACCTTCAACATCGGCACTATTACTTTAAGGCCACCACCAATATCACCTTCAACGCCGGCACCTGCAATGTTATACACATCCACATCAATGGTCCTCTGCAATAACTACACAATTCAAAATTCAAAAAATAAAAACTGTTACTGCTGTTAAGTGGCTCTTGTCTGTAATCCTCGTCTAATCCATTTCTAACCTTTTCTAAAGTAGGCAGTAAGGATTGCTAAAGTAAGTACTAAATATTAGACATGGATTCGACATGGATTAGATAGATATATGAGCCACTTAACAGTAGTAAGGGTTTTATTTTTTGAATTTTTAATTGTGTCGTTATTGGACAGGACCATCGATATGTACAAAGTATGTTATTTGTTTGCACATATGTACTATAAGAGTTTTGTATTAATAAACGTTTTTTAAATAAACCAATTCATTTTTAAAAGTAAAAATTTTGATTTTCGACTTATTTGTACTACTGTACTGAGGAGTATATAACGACAAAAATAAATAGTTTGATTATTAGTGCTGAGGAGTTTATAACGACAAAAATTAGTAGTTTGTTTATTAGTGCTGGGGAGTTTATAACGACAAAAATTATTAGTTTGATTATTAGTGCTGAGGAGTTTATAACGACAACAATGAGTAGTTTCTTTATTAGCACTGAGGACTTGCTAATGACAACAATGAGCACTTTATTCATTAGCACTGATGTGTTTATAAAAACAAAAATAAGCAGTTTGGTAGTTTCTACAGCAGAGCAGATATATTTTTCATTAATCAAAGTTTTCAATTAGTAAGAAGAGGTCAAATATTACACCAACAAGGGGAAAGTGCTCAATTTTATCCCATCGCCTGAACAAAAATTTTATTTTCATAAGCACTTTTGTAATTAGGGATAATGATAAAATGAGCACCTATTTGATGCTCAGCTGTCTTGCAAAAAGAAAACAGTCGTCGCCAGGCAACGAAAACAAATGGTTGTTATTAGGGACGTTCCGATACCATCAAAGTATCGATACCTACTTAAATGAGTTTACTCAAATCGTTATTTCGATACTACTTATATGAGTAAACCGAAAGTATCGATACCTACTTATATCGATAATTTTTCATTCTTGTATATGCAACAAAGTGAAAGGGATTTTCCGGCGTTTATCTGTGACATACCTTTTGCGTTATGCATTTTTCACACAAAGTCCGAATGATCACGACACATAGAGACAAATTTTATATGACACGGCGTAAATAACTAAAAACATGACTTTAAACACTTTTAATTTTTCATTTGTATTATTTTGTTGAACATGAACGAAAAATAAACAGCAATTTGTATTGTATTTGCAATACAGTGAGTGGAAGACCGACCTATCCCGGCAGCCAGTTCGAAAACGTCCTATCTCAGAACACTTTTCAAAAACGTCCTATTTCAGAAATATATTGAAAAACGCCCTATCTCTGAAAACGTTTCAAGAGCACCCTATTTCATAACTCGGTTCAAAAACGCCCTATCTCAACATATTTTCAATATATTTTCAGTTGAGATAGGACGTTTTTGAACAAAATTATGAAATAGGGCGTTCTGGAAAAGTTTTCTGAGATAGGGCGTTTTTCAATCAATTTCGGTAATAGGGCATTCTTGAATAGTTTTCTGAGATACGGCGTTTTCGAACTGGCTGCCGAGATAGATCGATCTTCCACTAAGGTGTAAGATGTATTTCGTCATTAGTAACGATATGTATATTTATTCATTAATTAGAGAACAATTTCAACCTTTGAAAGGTTCCCACAAAACTTTACGGTTTTAAAGCATTCCTGGCACTTTGCTGTGGTATCAGTAATTTTGTAAAAATAAATCCATACTTTAGATTTTGGCGGTGTCATTACTTAAAGCAATTATTTTTCATAAAAACGACGCTGCCAAGATATGGCACTTGCTCAAATCGATTCGATACAAGTACTTTTCTTTCGGTACCAAGTATGAATCGATACAACGATTCGAGTAAAAAAAGTAGTTGGTATCGAAACAAAAGTATCGAGTGCGTACTCGTATTTACTTGTATCGGAACATCCCTAGTTGTTATAAAATTCGTTCACCGATCGCAAATACAATTTAAATGAATTTATTTGAATCATTTGAAAACGAATTTTTCTGAACCCTGCTTTCTTATTTTATATGTCCCTTCAGGCTGTTCAACTGTTGTAAATCCATTACGATATGAAAATTATGTTTAGCTAAATTTTTTTTATGTCATACGGAAGTACAACCATTATATCCAACCATTATGTCAAAGACTAAAACGATTTATTTTGATTGTTTAATATATGGTATTTTTTTAAATGAGGAAAAAAATTTGTTATACAAGTTGATTTTAATAATTCAATGCTTATCATACGCCCTGTCACACCTATTAAAAATGTTCTACAATTGCAATCCTTCAAGACATACAGAAATTATTCGACCAGAAAACATATCGTTTTGCAGCCTTGTAATACACCGTTAGAAAGCCGCTACACTTTTTACTTACTTAATTTTTTCGATGTCCTTGGGAGAAATCCTGTCGTCGTATTAAAAATTTAAAGATGCTGATTTACTAGAAACGCGTTTAAATATGGGAAACATTTCGAATTTATTGCATTTCCAAAGTTTTCATGGACGATTTGGCAGCCTTAGTTCACGTTATTAACTAAAACTTCAACTAAAAGCCGGCACGGGTTATCGTTAGCCTACGGTCATAAAACTTCATATATGCTATTTAGGCTAAAAAGCACAAATATAGAGGGGTATGCATATCAAAATTTGCAAACAAGTTTTTTTCCATATATTCTTGGGATAGTCTAATGTACATACATACATATGTAGATACTAAAGTACTTGTACATATGTACGTGAATCTAATGAAATAAAAACATCAAAGTAGGCGCAGCTGATTTATAAATTCTGTCTCTCTCTGAAATCCAAACAAATGTAGCCTATGCTCTATACTAATTATATAAAGAGAAGTCCCTTTTTTTTTGTAACAGGTAATCTCGCGAACGGCTGGGCCGATTTTAATGAAATTTTGTATATAAATAGCTTTCAACAACCACCATGTTTTAGGCTAAAAAAAATTTGCTTTTTTTTCCTGTAGGTGGACCAGGGACCGATCTATTCGAAAAAATCTTATTATGGTCCGATTTGCTTAAGATTTGGTACGTAGGTAGGTGNAACCATTATATCCAACCATTATGTCAAAGACTAAAACGATTTATTTTGATTGTTTAATATATGGTATTTTTTTAAATGAGGAAAAAAATTTGTTATACAAGTTGATTTTAATAATTCAATGCTTATCATACGCCCTGTCACACCTATTAAAAATGTTCTACAATTGCAATCCTTCAAGACATACAGAAATTATTCGACCAGAAAACATATCGTTTTGCAGCCTTGTAATACACCGTTAGAAAGCCGCTACACTTTTTACTTACTTAATTTTTTCGATGTCCTTGGGAGAAATCCTGTCGTCGTATTAAAAATTTAAAGATGCTGATTTACTAGAAACGCGTTTAAATATGGGAAACATTTCGAATTTATTGCATTTCCAAAGTTTTCATGGACGATTTGGCAGCCTTAGTTCACGTTATTAACTAAAACTTCAACTAAAAGCCGGCACGGGTTATCGTTAGCCTACGGTCATAAAACTTCATATATGCTATTTAGGCTAAAAAGCACAAATATAGAGGGGTATGCATATCAAAATTTGCAAACAAGTTTTTTTCCATATATTCTTGGGATAGTCTAATGTACATACATACATATGTAGATACTAAAGTACTTGTACATATGTACGTGAATCTAATGAAATAAAAACATCAAAGTAGGCGCAGCTGATTTATAAATTCTGTCTCTCTCTGAAATCCAAACAAATGTAGCCTATGCTCTATACTAATTATATAAAGAGAAGTCCCTTTTTTTTTGTAACAGGTAATCTCGCGAACGGCTGGGCCGATTTTAATGAAATTTTGTATATAAATAGCTTTCAACAACCACCATGTTTTAGGCTAAAAAAAATTTGCTTTTTTTTCCTGTAGGTGGACCAGGGACCGATCTATTCGAAAAAATCTTATTATGGTCCGATTTGCTTAAGATTTGGTACGTAGGTAGGTGTTTGCCTAGGTTAGCATATAGGATCCTTTTTTTCCGGGAAGTGGACCAGGGACCGATCTATTCGGAAAAATCGTATTTATGGCCCGATTTGCTTAAAATTCGGTACGGAGGTAGCTTTTTGCCTAGGTTAGCATATAGGATCCTTTTTTCCGGGAAGTGGACCAAGGACCGATCTATTCGAAANAGAAAGCCGCTACACTTTTTACTTACTTAATTTTTTCGATGTCCTTGGGAGAAATCCTGTCGTCGTATTAAAAATTTAAAGATGCTGATTTACTAGAAACGCGTTTAAATATGGGAAACATTTCGAATTTATTGCATTTCCAAAGTTTTCATGGACGATTTGGCAGCCTTAGTTCACGTTATTAACTAAAACTTCAACTAAAAGCCGGCACGGGTTATCGTTAGCCTACGGTCATAAAACTTCATATATGCTATTTAGGCTAAAAAGCACAAATATAGAGGGGTATGCATATCAAAATTTGCAAACAAGTTTTTTTCCATATATTCTTGGGATAGTCTAATGTACATACATACATATGTAGATACTAAAGTACTTGTACATATGTACGTGAATCTAATGAAATAAAAACATCAAAGTAGGCGCAGCTGATTTATAAATTCTGTCTCTCTCTGAAATCCAAACAAATGTAGCCTATGCTCTATACTAATTATATAAAGAGAAGTCCCTTTTTTTTTGTAACAGGTAATCTCGCGAACGGCTGGGCCGATTTTAATGAAATTTTGTATATAAATAGCTTTCAACAACCACCATGTTTTAGGCTAAAAAAAATTTGCTTTTTTTTCCTGTAGGTGGACCAGGGACCGATCTATTCGAAAAAATCTTATTATGGTCCGATTTGCTTAAGATTTGGTACGTAGGTAGGTGTTTGCCTAGGTTAGCATATAGGATCCTTTTTTTCCGGGAAGTGGACCAGGGACCGATCTATTCGGAAAAATCGTATTTATGGCCCGATTTGCTTAAAATTCGGTACGGAGGTAGCTTTTTGCCTAGGTTAGCATATAGGATCCTTTTTTCCGGGAAGTGGACCAAGGACCGATCTATTCGAAAATATCGTATTTATGGCCCGATTTGCTTAAAATTTGGCACGTAGGTAGCTGTTTGCGTAGATCAGCGTATAGGATCATTTTTTCCGGAGAGTGGACCAGGGACTGATCTATTCGAAAAAATCCTATGTATGGACCGATTTGCTTATAATTTGGCACGTCGGTAGCTTTTTGCCTAGATTAGCATATAGGATCCTTTTTTTCCGGAAAGTTGACCAGGGACCGATCTATTCGAAAAAATCCTATGTATGGACCGATTTGCTTATAATTTGGCACGTCGGTAGCTTTTTGCCTAGATTAGCATATAGGATCCTTTTTTTCCGGAAAGTGGACCAGGGAACGATCTATTCGAAATAATCGTATTATGGACGAACTTGCTTTAAATTTGGTGCGTAGGTAGCTTTTTGCCTAGATTAGCATATATGATCCTTTTTTACGGGAAGTGGACCAAGGACTGATCTATTCGAAAAAATCCTATGTATGGTCCGATTTCCTTATAATTTGGCACGTCGGTAGCTTTTTGCCTAGATTAGCATATAGGA
>NW_016178678.1:0-7705 GCF_001687245.7 Rhagoletis zephyria | reverse complement strand
TTGCGCCCGGTTAGCGTTGTAAGAATATGCGCCCGGACGAGGGTTAATGCGAGTTGGCGTAATTACTCTCCAACGCACAATAGCATTATAAATTCGTTGTTCTTTATATATCTCGGTACCAGGTTTGNCTATGCATCTTCTCCCATACAAACGAAATTGTCCAGTATATTTTATATGGAAGAAAATGCACAACACCGTCAGCAAAAAAATTTATTAAAAATCAACACGAGCGGTAGAAGTTATAGCCGCTATTTCGGAGATCACCACATCTCCTCAACAGTCTTCTTTTTTCTAGCCTCTTGCAGTGAAAGCAAACCAATAAATTTTTTTAAGTTAACTGAAAGCTTAATGCGAGTTGGCGTAATTACTCTCCAACGCACAATAGCATTATAAATTCGTTGTTCGTTATATATCTCGGTACCAGGTTTGAAAATCTATCAGAGTTGCATACATCGCACAAAAACAAACAAATCAAACAAAACAACAAAAATTACTTTAACGAGTTTACGTGCTGCTTGATGATTGCTTGGCATGTGAAGTAAAATTAAGTTCTCGTTTTAGTTATTTTTATTTTTAAGAACTATTTTCCACTAAGAAGAGCATAAATATTTAATACAAAATAAAAATATAAAAGATATGTGTGTATGTACACATACTTACATATAGATACATAAATATGTACATAAATAAAATATGCTCCATACCGATGTCGGAGGCTTCACATTGCGTGCTTTTTCGCTGGCGCTTATATATATATATTTTTTTTAATTTCGACGTAAATGTGAAGAAAATGCTTAAAAAATGCTTAAATATTTATTTTTGATATATATGTATAATTACATTTTGGTGTGTGTGTTCGAGTAAAGACGTTTTTGTACGCAAGTCGAAAGAAAGTTTTCCGCGTTTTTTACATTTTAAATATTTAATTATTCGGTCTGCCCTCATTCGTTCGCGTTGTACAAACTTACACATTTATTCATCAAATACATCGTGCTTACTGGCATACTCAGGCATCTTATCGTTAAGCCGACAAACATCGTTGCTATATATATATTTTTTTTCTTTTTTTTCTTGTACTTTGAAGTTTTCATTTACACTCTACTTAATATCGGTTATTCGCCTAGAAATTCTGCTGTATTTCACTTAAGCGCACGGTGTTCGGATATAAACGTATATTAAATATTTATTCTGGAAGAGTGCGGACATGAATGTCGTTTGAGAAATGTTTTTTTGATTAACACGCAAACCCTACTTAAAGCATGATGCCACAACCGCAAAGGCCACACAGCCATATGTACACATATTGGGGTGGTCCAAAAATGCATGTGAATAAGTAAAGTTGGAAATTTTGTGCTCTTTCCCCCTAGGATTGCTCTAAACCGAAAAATATAGGGATACACTTTTTTCGTTATAAAACAGTCCAAGGGGTGAGAGCATTAAAATTCCGAAGTTTACTTGATTTGGATCACCCTAATGTACATACTTAAGTAAATACAGAGGTTTCTGTTCTACCTTCGCTACCTATAATATGTGTACTAGGGATGCAGTATTTTTGAGGTCCCGAAAATCCCGGGATTTGCTTGCATTAACCCTGCGATTCCGAAAATTGAAACGATCGAATTGATAGTAAGAACTTGTTTATGAATTTGAAGTATGAATTTTTTAAAATGCTGTTTTGACTACAATTAACAAAAATATTGAAAATATATTTTTAAATTGGAAGCTGAGCCTTTTTTTGAAGAAGATTTAAATGAATATACTCATAGCATCGCTAATGTTAACGAAAAAGAAAGTTTTAAGGAAAAGTTACATAANAAGAAGATTTAAATGAATATACTCATAGCATCGCTAATGTTAACGAAAAAATAAGTTTTTTAAATCAATCTTCTCAAATTTCCTTAATTTGAAAAACTTATAATTTATCCGACGTGCTGGTAAAAAAGTTTCAAATATTTAGTATTGGAGGAGAAAGGGATCATCTTCAAATGGATTACGATTACCTTTTGACTGTTCAGCCTAAAAGTGTTAAGGCCGAAATATGTTTGTCATCAGCAGGTTTTGTGTGTAACAACTTCAGGTCCAAATTAGAGGACTCCGCTTTGAATGCTTTGCTGCTCTTACGTACACGTTTTAAGTGTAATAATAACAACACCGGTACAAGAAAATATATGTGTGCTTTTAACCAGACCCACCTACCAACTCATAAACCCTAACAAATTTCGAGTAAATTGCGAAAAAATGGCAATCAAATCGCCATTCGCCATTTCTTTATGGAGTAGAATAAACATATTTAGATAATTTGTTTTTGTACATTTTTTTAATGTGTTTTTTTATTAATCATTACTTTCAAAAGTACCTGGTATTTACATGGTTTTTCGTGATGTATGTCTTCCTCAATCACATGAGTTTTTAAATAAAATTTAAAAAATATATTACGCTAAGATTTGTCTGTATTAAAAAATATGTGATTTTATACCGAATTTTAAATACTTTTATTTCATGGTATGTTTGAATGCATTAAGATATTGAATTTTTACTCATATTCATAAAAGTTACGTCTCAATGTGAGGCCCGTAGATAAATCCCGGCATTACTGAAAATATATCCCGAAATCCCGGGATGACAATTGTCCGCATATTTTGGCATCCCTAATATGTATACACACATATATGCGTATGAGCAAGGATATTTACTGTATGTATGCTCAGTCACGAAGAGAAAAATTTCCAACATGAAACTCTTTTTTTTTGTCGCACTTCAACTTCTGCCTTTCAGTTAACCCTTAATTTATTCCCTTAATTTAAGTGTGTATAGAAAAATGTATTCGGCTATCGTTGTTTGCATGCGAAAATTACGTGTCAGTTGGAAATACACACAACAGTTGAGGCACTGAATTCAATTTCAACCGACACTGTACGTAAGTATGCTCCTGGCCAAGTGATAATCACTCAAGTTAAGAATAATGCGGTGTTGTTATAATCGTTTAGCTTTATGGGGCATAAAAGATTGCTAGCTTTTTGGTAAAATATTACTACTTTAAGTGAACACGAAAATGTGAATTATTCGAAACTAAAACGTGCATATTATATAAAAACATCCCGGCCGGAAATTCTGAAGACAAAGCTCTGATTCCATCTAGAGCCTGGCTAGATTTCTATAATTAAGATTTTCTCGACAGCGCAAAAATAGGTTCTGGCATGAAAATCCCTGCTAAAGATAATCTTTTCCATCGCTTTATAAATTTTCTTAACAATGGTCCCACCCAATAGAGTCTGGACAAGCCCTATTTAGCATACAAAAATTAATCAGAGATAATCACTTCTGGTTCTGAGCAGATTGTCTTAACAATGGTTATCTCTTGTAGTGCCTTGACTGGTACTACCACGCAATAACTTAACTTGGGTAACTAGTGCCGTTGATCATCATACAAAAAAAAAAAATTTTCCGCCGAATTGATAACCTCCTCCTTTTTTTGAGTCGGTTAAAAACAAAATCATTTGAGCGGTTTTCGAGCATTTTCGTAATAGAAAAAATTTGATAATTTTTTCAACAATCTTTTGCCTTAAAACAAATTTGTGTGTAATTTATATAAAATTTGGACACGATAATATTTCTATTGCCCTAGAGAACTTACATTACGAAAATGAGAGCTATATCTGTACAACCTATGTTGCTAGAGCAGTTTAAAGGCTGAAAATGGAACCCAAAATAAGCCAATATTTGCCGTTGTATGACCAAAACCGAACTGCTCACTTACAAAATTGAGTGCGGAAATAAGTTTGGAATTTTATCTTTAAAACGCCGTATTTTTCTTTGAAATCGCTTTATAAGTTCTCTTGCAATAAGCGTTTTTGTGAAGCTTTAAAAATTACAACTACAACATTTGAGCATTATCTACGTCAAAAGTGTTCGTCAGGTCACGAAATTACACGCATGTTTTGAAAATTTTGAAAATTTTATGTTGTTTTCGAATACACAATTGGATATTTTCGCGCGACTTAGCAAATATATGTAATTTTAATTTTCTTATTTTTTCAATTTTAGTTTCTTTTTGAGTAATTTCGCGAAAATTATTTTTTGAACAATATATTGATCAAGTCTTCCGCATATATTTTATTTGGGGTTTTCTAATAAAAGAGAGAGTACAAACTAAATTTATGTTTCTGCTCACAAGAGTGGACGGCGTGGCAATTATTCCATCCTTAACAATTTGTCCCTAAGTGAAAGTAGAACACATATACATGCGGTGACCATATTAACTAATGTAAAATAAAGGACATTTTTTCAAAATGAGTGGGGAATACGTACATACAACTTGTATGATAAAATTACCTTACCCATATCGTAATTTAAATCAGATATTTACCAGTTAATTAACCGATTCCGAAAAATGAAGCCAAATAATTTTCCAGGACTTCGCCATCCTTTGCTGAGAAAATGAGTTTACCATAATTCATACTGCACGCCGAAGCCAGGACACAGTGGTTCAAAATTGGAATTTAATGTTCAATTTTTACTAAAAAAAATATTTTGGTGAACATTTTTTTATAAAATTTTTTGTTGGTTTGTAATTCTTTCGTTTTGGGAGAACCATACAATTGTTTTTAACTAGTCTTTGTTATGCAATATTTATTAACTGGAACAGGAGAATACATTTTCTTTAAAATTACCACTTTTTCTGTATTTTTCACTAAAAAATTTAATATAACCAAATAAAAATTCACAAATCATGCTCAACTGGTCTCTTGCAAATATTATAAGCTTTCATAAAAAAAAAATGATCAAATTAAGTGACAAAAAATGAAGGCTCCAGTGAATTACGAACACTAAATGCCAGTTTTGAGCCACTGAGCGATAGGGGGTTTATTGTTCTCCTTCAGTGGAACTGGAAACTCAGCGTGCAACACGTTCCTGAGCACAACTTTCCCTGTGCTTTATAGATTGTACAAGGATTACCGATTAAATAAAAGCCCGTAAGTGGGGTGCGAAACAACCTGACGAAGGGTCTCATTATATTTTATAAGGGAAATTTTTATTTTTCATATTCTGTGTTTAAAAATTTACCTCTCAAAATGCAGAGCTGATTTAAAGGACAGTTCAAGAAATAAAGGACAAAAGACGTCCTTTATTTTGAAAAAAGTTATAAAAGACAGGGGGTTAAAATAAAGGACAGATGGTCACCGTACATATACATCATAGTAGATCATAATACATATCAGATAGAAAAAACCTTGGTTTGTCGTCGCATTTCTAGTTGACACGAAAGATGGTGCTGTTTAATTAAACTCAAGCAAAGTCCCCCAATCCGTTATAAAAATCTGTTTTTATACGGAAAATTTGCAATGCAGAAGGTTCTACTTATTGGCGCTTCCTCCCAATCTAAACCTGCCTTTTTCGCTCACCCACGTCTACGGGCATTATTTCGTTTGGATTTCACAATAATTAATCACAAGCTTGACTTTCTGTATTCGATTATTGTGGTTAAGTCAAATACCCGCAAATTTATGAATACATAGGTGACTGACTATCAATACGTGCCTACTTAAAAATATCAATCCATACGTTCATTCACACAGTTGCCATTTCTACTGCGGATCATATTATTGAACGATTTCATTTGTACATACATACATACATATATTTAAGAATGTTCACTGCTAATTAAAATGGTTTCAACATATAAGCTTGTTAAATGGAAAACTCTTTATCGTAAGCCATGTACATATAAAACGAAAATATTTAATGAGAAACATATTTGCGGTGTACTTTTGTGTAAATCCGCGGAAAGTAACTGCAACCACATGTAGAAAATATAAAAAATATCACGTAAGTCAGAATCAACAACAGTCAGCATCAGTGTTGCCATTTTGGCGCTTTTGGAGCTAGATTTAGCTCTTTATTTTGCTATTTAGCTCTGAAAATTGTGCTTTGGCTCCTAGCTTTTTTTTAGCTATTTTCAAAACTAGCAAGCACTTTTTTAGCTCCAGAAAGTTTTAGTTGTATTTGGTATTTGGGCGGCCACGCCAGAAAAGGAAACCTAAAACGTAAGCGTTGATAAAATAACGAATTTCGAAATGCAGTGAAAGAACAAAAATTTTTGTATAAGCGGGAAAATAAAACTCCACAAAAAACTCTTGGATCTAGATTAAAGAATTCAAACATTTTTTTAGAAGAAAATCCTTTTTCTGAACGCGCGGATTTTTTTTTACCTTACTAATTTTACCTTAAAGAAGAGAAGGAAATAAAACTTTTCAGAAAAATTGTGCAAAAAAAAAGATTCGTAACCCGAGATTTGACCATAAGAACTATCTCTGAAATTGCAGATTTTAACAGTTTCCAAAGTATTATAAGTTCATTGTTTAGTTTATATAAGTATGTGCATACATATAAGGGTTAAGGATAACTGACTTCTTCATTTACGCAATTTCGAAACAATTAAAAAAAATTAAAAATTATCCCTGCTCTTTTGTACAACATTTTCGTTTGTTTTGTAAAAAAGTCATTACGTCAGCTTTCCAAGCAAATTTTCAAGGTAAATCAAAGCAAACTAAAGTAAGCAAAGCAAGCCTGCTTTGGACCAGCACTTTATTTTGGTTTTGAAAGTTTTTTTTCAGCACATAAATTTATAAAATCCGCTGTGTTTATTAAAATTGCCGAAAATGTAAAAATAACTTTACGTCAATAAATGCTGAACTTAAAAAAAACATGTAGCTCTTCATTTTTGGGACTATTAATATTATTTAGCTCTTTTTACCCTTTTTTTCGACCGTTTTAGCTCCAAAAGAAATTTTCTTCTGGCGACACTGGTCTGCATACACAAAAAACTGGTATTTTTACTCGAGCATGCAGGCTTGAAAATACTTACATATGTAGGTATAAAAATGTACTTGTAGTTCATAAAAACGTGCGAATGTTTGCAGGTAAATACCATATAAATGAGCTCTGAAATGGTTGCTGGTAGCAATTTAAAGCCTTGCTGATATCACCAATCTTCAATACAATTTTGTTTCAGTTATTCCACCAGCGGATCAAATAGGTTGGTATTGGTTGAAAGCACCAGTTATTCATCCTACGCATTCATAAAACCTGTTGAAATCAGATTTCGTAGGTATAAAATATAACGGGTGATTTTTTTGAGGTTAGGATTTTCATGCATTAGTATTTGACAGATCACGTGGGATTTNTTATACCAACACATAAAGCGCTTTGACCCAGTTCGCTGTGATTCAAAACGGAAGCAACTTTCAATACGCTCAGAAATCCAAAAGTGTATTGACTCGAATTTGTTTTCAAATCGCTTTTTTATTTCTCACTTCGGTTAGAAAACAGATATAAACACAAGACTCATTTGATGCGAAGTAAAAAATGCAGGTTTTCTTTATACAGCCCGTTTTAAATTGAATTATGATTATAACAAATTTTAATTCTTGTTCGCTTCCGTTTCGGTCCACCGCGCAATTAATTATTTAAGAAATATCGAATAAAAATAACAAATTTTGTTTAGTTTTGAATACGGTTTCAGCGAGTGCGCTATAACGAAACAGGTATAAATGCTTGAAAGAAATATGTGTTGAGTTAAATCAGCTTTTTGTTAATGCGCTTCTTGCGTAGGTATAAACAAGGTATATGTTGATGTTAAATATGTAGGAAACCATCAGATCATATCGTCGGTCCCTACGAAGAGTAGCACATTTCACTATTCGCG
>NW_016178677.1:0-7705 GCF_001687245.7 Rhagoletis zephyria | reverse complement strand
GTTCGGCTCCGCCCGAACTTAGACTTTCTTACTTGTTTTAATTTTTTTTTATTGTTCAAAACACATTTGGAATATAAAATCGAAACATCTTTTTCTATATAATTTTCAAATTTTTAATATAAAATGTTGATTTCCATAAAACACGTACTGATCGATGAAAGTATTTTCTAAAAGACGGTTACTCATTTCAAGCTTTTTAAGTAGTCTTATAACCGATTCAATTTTAGTATAATAAAGTGAAAATTCGAAGTGGCTGAGACTAACCATTGATTTTTGGCAATATTCCATGCAAAAACTCATGTTGAAAATTTTTTTATATGGACGAAAAAGGGCTGAATGGGCATCTCGGCGATTTTTTTTTGTTTTGTAGCATTTTAACTTCTCTACAGTGTTATTTTTCCTTTTCGTTGCCAGCAAAATGCCATCTGTAGCACACTTAGTCTACTTCTATGCCTCACTATTTTTTCTCTTGGGTCGCACACTGGCTGTATCACTTTATCTCGCTGAGGTCAACGATCGTTCGCGCGAACCACTGGAAGTGATAAAACAAGTACCCAAAGACGGTTATAACGCGGAAGTCGATCGATTTGCGCACGAGCTGGCTATGGATACAGTGGCGCTGACTGGACTACAATACTTTAATGTTACTCGGGGACTGGTCTTGACAGTAAGTACTTACATAAATATGTATATGAACCTTATTAACTTAAATCATAAAAAATAAAATAGATTTAAAATGCTTTAAATAGAAATAAGCAATGGAAGAATTGCATGATAAAATCACTTCATAGAGCTTTTCAAATCTATTTTGTTTTCAAAGAATAAATAAGGGCATGAATCTTAACCTTAATTCAACTAAAAAATTCTTTAATAATTTTATTTACCCATTTTTTTTTTAGGTCGCCGGAACAATCGTTACCTATGAGCTGGTGCTTATACAATTTCACGAAGATCAAAAATTATGGAATTGTAATTGACTTTTTGTTAATAATTTTTTAGTACGAATGTTTAGAGTCAATGGTTTTACTCTTTATAGACAGTACTTGTATTTGTGTAATAAAACTCCCTGAAAAAAATTGTACAACCAATCTCTATAGAGAGTATTCCGAGATAACTCTCAATCGGGTACAATTGGGCATTAATTAGTCGCAACTAGTCTCATACGGGTACTAATGGGGATTAGTCTCGACTTAAATATCCCTTACGGGTATAATTGGAGATCAATTAGGCCAGAAAGATCTTGCAATCTAGTTTTAGCCCTCACGCTAGTTGAAGTTATATGAGTCCCAACCGTACAAGAGTGAACCGAAGGAGGAAAGAGGCGGCTCCAGTTGTTCCGTCCCTGGTAACAATGTTTCAAGGGCGTCTTCCCTTGCCAGGTCATCAGCCATGCGGTTTTTCGCAATGTCATTGTGGGCGGAGGTACTCCACCGCGGTTGATAGAGAGGTCAGACATTCCTTTACCGATCTCGCGTTCAGGGCCATGATAGCGACCTGGCCATCGGAGTATATGCTTACCTCCCTAACTGACATCACACTCTTCTGCAGTGAGCCTACCGCTTCCTTGGCTGCAGCTATTTCCGCCTAAATGACACTGCAGAAGTCCGCGAGGCTGAACATAGGTTCGATGAGGAGCTTCCGGAAAAAGATACCTGCATCAACCCTTCCTCCAAGTTTTGATCCGTCTGTGAAGAAGTTCACAGCTCCTTTCTTCTAGTGCCCCGCCCCACCTAGTCCTCTCTTTTAGGAATGTAGGTAGAGACGGAGATACTGTAAGCCATTTTGGAGGCGCAGTAATCTGTCCGTTGAGGGATAAAATCAAACCCCTCCACAACTTTAGGATGTCCAGTTTTCGAGCCAGTTAACCACCCGCTTAATGAAAGTTCGCGCTGCGACAAGTATGCTTGCAATATCTACAGGCATAATGTTCAACATGGCGTTAAGCGCAGGTGTAGGTGTGGTTCTTTATGCACCACTAATGCCGATAAGGGCAAACGGTTTTTCGCGTTCCAGTTGCTTAGCAAGTTAAGCTTTCTCAAGCGAGTTCCACCAGGAGAAGGCTTCGGAAAACAAAATAGGCTTAACGACGATTTTTTTAGAGCCAATGAATTACCTTGTGCGAGAGACCCCACCTCTTACCGTGAGAACTGATTCTTGATGAACAGTGAAGTTCCGTTATGATATTTCGGCTCTCCGCATGAATATCCGTCAGATAGCGTTCTGTTAATATACACATAAGAATACCTTGACCCCATAGATGCATCGCCTGTTAGAAAGACCATGCAGTGCAAAACGTATCGGCTTTCATTGAAATCCCACGAGGCCAAAACTGTCTCTTTTCTCGGTGAGACTGGCTCAAGTTTGGCCAACTACTCATATGCAACGCTGATTCCTGCAATATCACATTGACCTAAAAATCCCATAAGTTTGAAATAATCAGACGAGACCTTTAAAGTGGTCACTCATTTTCTTATTGAGTGAGCCCGAGGCCATGATTGCCGCTTGGCTGTTGGAATATATATACAACTAACTTGTCGATGTTACGTTAGCGTCAGATGAACGCTTTCAATTGATTGACGAGTTGGTGCACTATGTATGTATGGACATATGGAATACAATAGAGATACTCCAAAGGTTCGAATAAAAAATTCTCAAGGCAATGTCACACGATTGGGCAGTTGCCCAAAATTTGGCGAATTCACAAATATTTTTCTTTATCCCAATCATGAAACACAATTTGTTATTGTTTTGTTTAACGAAAAAAAAAATTAAATCGTCCCAATTTTCTTATTTTGTACCAATAGCCCAATTCAAAAAATGTACAAATCTGTACAAATATAACAATCGTGTTGCACTGCCTTTAGAATAATTGTGAACGCTCCGCTATATGCCACAAACAATCAAATACATCGTGAAATCGAAATTTCCCAGATCCTCTTCTCATAGAGTATCACTCCAGTGACTTAAAAGGAAATAAATATTAGATATCTACTAATATTGAATACCTGCGGATAAAATACAGTTGCACTACTGGGTGTACTCCATACACGAATAATTTTATTTACTAAAAAGTTTTAAATATTGCTTAAAGATAAAATACAGATCGCAATAAAATATATGAATTTAAAAAGAGAAACCATTGGACCGACCAACAATTAAAGCATTGTGGAAATGGAAGCAGCAGCAAACACAACACAAACAATAAATGGAAAACTTCAAGTGTAAAACCAATATCCAATCCGAAGTTTTTACAGTTACCGCAGTTGAATGTACGCATTACATATTTATGTATTTTTGTATACGATATGATACAGATTCCTGATAATTGTGCTGCAACGTTGTCCTTAAATGCGGTTTAAATTCCAATTAAAAACAATTTAAATGTGAAAAGGATAAACATTTTGATGGTCAATGGAACGACTGTGTGTACATATACTTATAATAAATTTAAATTGATTGCTTTTGCATTAATTTGATTGCTTTTGCTTGAACTTGATTGAATGTGAAAACTATCACTCTATCACTTAACATTTTGCATCGACTTTATAAACTTATTGGACAACAATAAGAAAATAAAATAATTTTCGGAAAACTAAATGCAATATAAAAATATATTACATTTTAAAATAATAAAATCAAGCAGTTAGAAGTAAATTGGATTGAAAAAGAGAAAATAATAAAGAAGAAATAATTAAATGAAATTAAAAAAATATAGTTTTCTTTTTAAAACAATATAATCTTGAACAGAAAAATATTATATTAAAAAACGAAAACAAAAGTTTAAGTTTCTAAAAATCAAATGTAATGAAATTAGCTTAACAAATGTGTTTCTTTGTATAACAAGATACAAATTAAATAAAAAAATAACAATAAAAAAATTAAATAAATTTCGAAAAATCAAATGTAATAAAATAAATTTGTTTTTTTTTTAAACAATACAGTTGAAAAAAAATGAATTAAAAAAGAAAAAAATACCGCCCTAAAAATTAAATTAAATTAAAATAAACTTGTCTTTTTAAAACAATCAAATATAAAACTATAAAGAATTTTTAAGTAAGAAAGACAAAAAATATTATTAAAAAAATCAAGGAATCGACTCCGGATATCTCGAATGAGACTGAGCGCGGGCAGAATTATATACAAGTGCTTTCTGTCAAAAGAGCTTCTTACCATGCAAGAAAAAAGACTTTCAACTTACTTAGCCAAAATTGCTTTGATAGCAGATGTTTTTGCGTAAAATCCTTCTACGTCAAATGAAAGGAAGTCTTGGTAATTATTATGAGGACCCTAAGCTTATAATTTCAATGCTAGATAAAGGAGTAGGTGGAGTAGCAAACAAATTCAATATTTATTTACCACGACAATCAAATTCCTAGACGGTTGTGATGCTGCCAGGCTAAAAGAGATCCCGCCTAGGGAAACCTCAGATTCAAACACGCAAAGATCCCGGAAATTGTGCCGAATAATCTAAGAAGCCGCCTAGATTATACTAGTACTACCCTACTCTGTTTAACGAAAAAATTCTCCATAATCATCCCAGAGAGGAACTAATGGTAAGGTGCCACAGACCTAGACGGCTGGCTATCTTTACAGTTGTTTCCAAGCTAAATGGCAGAGTAGGCAGCGGTATTCACTCCAGTGTACTCGCACTAAACCTACTACCTGTATACTCTGACAGCCAAGAAGACGGCAACGTTGATAAAAATCATTTCCCACTTTCACATTAATGAAAATAAAAAATTTATATTTCCTCTTATCCTTCTCACTCACCCAATGAAGCGGATATAAGAGGGATAAATATATTTTCGGAAAAAAATATGTTCATAGCTTGTAACAAGTTTTGTACATATGTAAGTACGTATGCATGTAATTCAAGTAACCTTTTTGGTGCGCAGCATGCAATTCTTGTGTTATGGTAAAATAATAAAATTTTTTTAGCTCAGACAGAATTTTTTATTTGGTCACTACATATGTATGTATAAATGTAAGCCCTACTCACAACCAGTTGGCTTTAGGCGAAAATCACTGTTTTTCATTTTTGTAGATAAATCATCAATAACAATGCGGTTTACTTGGAAAAGGTTTATAAAGTAAACCTATTAAAATGTAGATTAGCCTGTTGATGCAGCATATAAAGACACATACTTGATATTTTGTTTCAGGCTTTCACTCTTTACTATAGTTATGTATTTTAATTTTGGGATTTTATGCCAATAGCCGCATGTTTCCTTAAATGTATTGAAAGCAGACTGTCAACTGGAAAGTTTTAATTTTTTCTCTCTCTTTGTATGGTTTATGTATGTATGTGCACATACAAGCATACCCATAAATATATTGCGGCATGATTTTGAGGTATGTATGCGTGGGAATCATAAAGAGGGACTGTTGTTTGGATTGTCGATTTAACTTCCTTTTGTGCTCCTGGCTCGTAAAAGTATGAAACTTACGGCCATATAAAATAAACAAACACAGTTGTATGAATATATATATGTAGGCATCTCCTACACATATATATGTGCAAGTATTCCCTGCAGGGAAAGCTACAGGTTCAAGTGCTGGCGCAGGAAACATTTTTTAATTTTATTTATTGTTTTAAATTCATTATTTAATAAATTATTATTTTTTTATTTAGCGGTTTTATTGTAATTAAAAAAATATATTATTTTCTTTTTTTTTATGGCACAATCATTTCTTCCCTTATGTATGTTATATGTTTCTGCAATGCAAATAGATTTTTAAATTTCTTATTTATATTTAAACCGATCTAATTTTTTTTTTTACTTACATGGATTTAACTTTAAAATCGTAACCACCTCCACGCGGCCTCGAACCTGCGATCTCAGAGCCAGTAGTTTTTACGTGACGCCACAGCTGACATTTGTAAGAAAAGCAATTAACTGCGTTTTGGCATTTCAAAGGCAGATGGCGCTGAACGCTTACGTTCTTCGAAATTGTCGAACTGGTAGGCACATACCAGTTAATGAACTAGTATTTTTTCTAGCTGGTTTGGCTTTTCACTGCACGGTTGTTGTGCCTTAGAGGCGCCTGGTGTATGTTTGCTTATCTTTTGATATGCGTCATAAATGTTTCAGTGCCATCTTCTGCTTCTGAATATTATATGGTAATTAAATTTTGATATTGAGATTCGACAGGAAATTCATAAATCACTCTAATTTATTACAATTTGCTAACATCTCAGGCAAGACACACTTCCATGCGCCTATAAATATATGATATAAAAGCCTGTTATCAGCGGAGAGATACTCAAAAGTATATCAGATGTGTATATGATTTTCATTGCTGCAGTTGGATTACAACTTTAGCTATCGCTAAAATGCTAAAGCTAAAATTTTATCAGAATTTTTGGCGATCTCCAAAATTTGCGATTTTGTCTTCCTTGTCGCAAAAAATTCTTCTTCTTATTTGGCGGTGTAACCTCCTAAGTGATCAAGTTCAACAAAGCGCGCCAGTCGTTTCTCTTCTGTGGCAACTGACACACCCTTCTGCATGTAGTTTGGAAATTATTAAATAGTTTGATCTGACACCCATGTGATAGCACTGACACTCTTCGTGAGATACATCCATGTATATATATTTATGCATTTAAATATCCTAGTCTTTAAACAGGTGGTAACCCTTAAAAAACACCTCAATAATATTATACGCGTTCAAACTAAAGTTTTCTTAACAATATCTTTTCTGACACTCATATTTAATTTTTCATATAGTTCGCGAAAAATTAATTTAAATTTTACTTTTAAAACAGGTGTCAACCCTTTTCAAAATATTTTCAAACTGCAACCTTTTTAAGCCGTCTAAATCGAAAGGAAGGCCATTCTATGTTGTAGGTTGGGCAAAATAACACCAGTGTGCAAAATTTCATGATGAATGGCTGCGTAGTTTAAGCGTGAAAGCGTAACAAATAAACAAACTCACTTTCGCATTTTTTAATATTGAAGTAAGAATATCGGTGGAGAATTAGCGATTACTGATACTTTAAGTCAACATGAAGGGTTTTATGAAGACAGTTAGATAGGAATCTCTCGTCAAGGCATATCTGCGAGACAACTTGTAGTAAATCAGCCTTATCGTGAGTTTCACCCGAATTTTTTTCATCCGCAAACGAAATGTAAAATGTGAACCGGTTCGGGGAAAATTAAACTCATGATAAAGATGAATAATTTATTTTATTTTTTTAAGAATTTCAATAAAGCCATAGTTAACCACTATAAGAAACCATTTATGTATGTACATTAGGGTGGTCCAAAAATGCATGTCAAAAAGTAAAGTTGGAATTTTTATGCTTTCACCCCAGGATTGTTCTATACCGAAAAAAGTATACCCTTTTTTATTTTGAAATCAAAAAATGTTTAGAGGTCGCTCAAAACGCTCAAAATTTTCCATGTATTCTATATGAAAAAAAAAACACTTTTCGTAGAAATGGTATAGGCTGATTCATTCATGCAGGGTGAATGGGGTCATAATTCGAAATCAAGTTTAACACGACTTTTCATGTTTTTTAGGAAAAATAAAGAGACACGTGTTTTTTTGTTTTGCAAAAAAAAAAAATCGCTGAGTTACGAGCATCTGAAAATTTTAGGGCGAAGTGCGGTTGTAGAGAAAACCGGCTGACAATTTTTTTTCAAATCTTTCTGGTTTTTTTTTAAATCAATATTTTTCAATTCGATCAATATTTTTGATTGTA
>NW_016178676.1:0-7705 GCF_001687245.7 Rhagoletis zephyria | reverse complement strand
ATCATTGTCTTTCCTGATGCTCCCAGTTATTCTGCTTTAATTGAGCCTGGATTCTGCATTGTTTCTTTAATGTTTGGGTTTTGTTAAGGTGGCCGTATTATCAAGATTCAATTATCATTAATATTTCACAGCTACCTTACTGCATTCAACCAACATTCGGTGTCGATATTTTATCACCGCCTTAATGAGTGTAAACATATGTACACATGTACGTTAATACTTTTTTTTCACACACAGTAGCACTTTAAACCCTGTGACGTATCCTGAATGATACTTTACACAGCTTCACCATTTTTGCCATGACTATTTTTGTGGTTTGACTTCAGTTTTCGAGTTACATATTTGCATTTGAAAATTAGCTACCACTTGTATCTGAGTTTTTCTGTTAATTATGTCTTCTGCTTATTGTTTTAAATAGTTCGTTTAATATTTAAATAAATATTTTCAAAATTTACGCCAAATTTGCTTACCTCTATTGGAAATTACAAAGTTACAACTTTCAAAGGGCCAAAAAATCGCGTTGATTTTTGAGAATTTTGTTTGGTGACGGGTTTTTGCACTTTTTTCATATAAGTATGAATTTCTTATGAAAACAGGCGGTAGACCGTCAGCAAAAAAATTTCGAAATACCAACGCAAGTTTTTGCAAATTGTGCTTGTTATGTTAAAAACCCCGAAAGAGTAGCCTCCAAAAAAAAAATTCTCAAAAATCAACACGATTTTTTTAAGATGAGAAGAGAATAATATTTAAGGTCAATTTAAATATAAGATTAAAAACTAATAATAACAACGGCCGGAAGCTCAATAAAATTGTTGAAAGTATTTATTACTAGGCCAAAAATATCCAAAAACAAAAATATTTTTTTTATTTTTTATTCTCTGTAGAAAAGATGGGGTAAATTTTGACATGATTTCGTTGGAGCCCTGAAAATAAACCTTAAACTTCTTTCACAATCTCGTCGCATCAAAAAATATCTTCAAAAAATATTTTTTCAAATTGTCTTGCTTTTTACACATCTTCAAAAAAGTAGGAGGTTATCAAGTCATCGGAATTTTTTTATTTTTTTATGTATATTACCGAATATCTTCAGGCTACGTTAACCGTTTTCGATAACTCTAATCGGAAAGACGATATCACAGGCCTATCCCATACTAATTTAGTTTACTTCCGTTAAATTGATCTTGACGAAATTAACGGTACTCCTAAATTTTTATATGAGCATTGAAGTCGGTTGTGTTTTTTTTTGCTTAAAAATTACAAATTTAAAGCTTTCCGCAACAAGTAACGTACAGTTAGCGCATTGCTTTTACTTACAAATTCTTTTAAACTTTAACATCCCAAAGACTTTCACTTGCAGCTAAATTCAAAAAGAAAGAGATACTTAACTTCCTATTGTTTTTAAACTAAAAGTAAATTTAATCACTTAAAACTTTCAAAGCTCCAGGCCATATTTTCTATTTTGCTAAATACATATATTTACGCTTCATATTAAATAATAATAAATAAGAAATAGGGTTAGAAGCTAACTCACTGCGTCCGTAAGCGCAGCAAGTGCCTTCATCAGCTTCACTGTCATTAAAGCCAGTTCCACTGTTAATGGTCTTAACTATTAAATATAAAAAATAAAGCAAACATGTCAACAAGCCAAGAGTGAAAACATCGAATAAAAATTCTCTAGGCGAACACTAACTAGAATAGAGTGAGAAAGTGAAAGACACAACAAATTTTAGCAAAGTAAGTTTAATTACACACATGGCGATCAGGCCAAAAGCGGCAACAATCGAAAGCAAACTGGTAACTATATCGAGCCCTAACCGCCAAAATAACGTAAGCGAAATTTTTTTCAAATTTTTTTTTTTTGATGCAGAAATATTCCTCGATTATCTAGATACATTTCTGCATCAAAAAGAAAATTTTGAAAAAAATTTCGCTTACGTTATTTTGGCGGTTAAGGCTCGATATATTCACATAAATAGAATAAAATAATAAATATAATAACAACAAAGCAAAGTCAAACTCGTTTCGCCATAACAAATGGCAATAGCTTGCTTCTGAGTCGATTTAAATTATTTAAATATTCGCCGCATTAAACCGCCATGCATTTTGTTTTTTCTAAAAACCAGCTAATTACTAACCGATACCGTGTATTTTTGGAATTTTGTACACAGCTTTTGGCCTACGCAATCAAACGCCATGAACAAATAGAATACATTCGAGTATGGGAGCATTCGAAGAGCATATTTCTCTTGTTTACCAATAAATTCGCTCTATCAACAGCTAATTCACAATTTTTACGCTTGCCAATTCATTTATTGCCTACCCTCCTCAAATTTAACAACAAAAAAAACGAAAAAACGAAATCAAACACAAAATTATGCAAAACATTGGAAAATCAAAGCAAACAAAAAATTTCAGCAACAAACTCACGAAATGCAATAAATATTTACATATTCATACTTGTTTGTGCGCGCACTTATGTATGTATGTATGTATGTATGTATGTACGAGTATGCAAGCGAAATACCAAGTTTTATTTAAAATGAACAAAGTAAATAATGTCTACTAATGGCAAAGGAAGGTGGTCTGTGGGGGCCAAGCAAACAAACGCAAGAATGCAAAATCAACCAAGTTCAGGTTTTTTTTTTGCGTTTTGGTTTTCCTGCTTTTATAGCACGCGCCCAAAAGCGCTAATCTAAGCCACGCACGACAACAACGATCGGCAAGTCTCAGAGGCAGCAACAATAAATGCGGTAAACGGCATTAATCATAGACTATAATTAGGCATTAGTTTGAAATATCAGCCATAATAATACTTACTTAGCAATAACAATAATAAAGTTGTACAAGCCAAAGTCGCAGGCAAGTTATTCGTCCGTGGCAGCAATAGCAGCAAATGTAATGCAGCTGTGCGCATGCGTAAAGGCGCTGAAACATGTGTGTGTGTGTGTGTGCCCATTGGTACGTGCGGGTTTAGTTATTGCACTACTTTACATTGACGCTGAGTGCTGGGTGCTGAGTTGCTTGGAAATGTTATATATTTAACTGCGATGAGGAATGGAAATAATGCATTTTTTAAAGTATTAATCACATAAGAATTTATGTTTGTATGTAGGTACATATGTTTACGTGAAGTGGCAAATCAAAGTAAAATAACATAAAGGTGCATTGTTCTCTCGCAACCGCCAAAGCGTTCTCCTCTTTGTTCGTCGTCGTCGTTCATGTTTCTGCGGCCTAATAGAACGGACATGATAAGAGATTTGTCCGTAAAGAACAAAACGCGAACATATCTCCCAGGAACGCCCTCAAGAAGAACAGAATGAGAATGAAACTTTCTGAGCGTTTTCAATGCGAACAAAATAACGAACGAAATTATCGAAAAAGAAAGTCTGAGGAACGTTCTGCTAGAGCACAAAACGAGAGCAAAAGTTTTGAGAAATGAAATGGGTGTCTGCGTGTTGGGATGAAAAATCGTTTCAGTGAGAACCATAATTGTTAATTCCAAGCCAGATGAAAGCTGGATCATTTCAACTTCCAGTTCGTTTATCATTAGTTTGTAGTGTCCCTTTAAGGAACAATTTTTCATTTTCTGTACAAGAAAAGTTCGTGTCTTAAATCTTTCGTTGCCTTACCCATGGTAGCCTCACAATGAGGTACTTAGTTTCAGAAAATATTGGTGTAGTAATGCAGCGAAAGTTAGAGTCCAAAGTGGTACAAAGCGGACTCTGCCTTGAGATTTTAATATTTCTTTAACCCATGTCTTGCACCCATAGTAAGGAAACCAAATCAGCTAATCGATAGACCTCCACAATATCCACATCAACAGGCACTGCATACTTACTGTATGTACATACATATATTCATATTGAATCATGTGAAATTCCTCAACATTTTCAAAAAAATAAAACAACAATCAACAGCAACCCGCGCAAAAAGAATTATTAAGCTCTTGAACGAAATACGTGTATTGCAGACTCCAAAAATAACAAAACAAACAACAGCTAAAGATTGCAATAACTTCCAGCAGATACAAATATTTTGAGATATTAAAGAGCATTAAAGGCAAGATTGAAAACAGCAGGAGCAGAGAGCGAAGCAAAGATCAACAAAATAGCAAAGTTAACGGCAGCTGCCAAAGAACAACAAAAGCCGCTGCTTGCCAATAAAACGGCATTCCGGCAGCCAGAGCGACTCACGCGAAAAAAGCGTGCTAATAAACGTAAAGACTGAGGCTGACGCCGTAACTGAAGCTGTGGTTGAGACAGAGGCAGTGCCGCCAGAGTCAAAGACGTCGACCGGTTGGCTCAAAAATTTAAATGCATTTTGTATAAAATTGTTGGGCACCCGTGCGGCGGGTTTAGTTCCTCACCGAATGTAAACGCAACTAGTCACAACCAAAGTGAACGGTACTTACGAACACACACACACGCACGAGTGATAGCTCGCGTTGGCGAATTGAAATTGAAACTAAGGCAACAACAAAGGCAGCAATCAAATATTTTATTAATTTATTAGTGAACGTAGCAGAAATCGTACGCGCGGCTTTGAAAACAAAAAAAAACTCGAAAGCGTTTTAGAATAATTTTACGAGTAGACGCAGCGGCTAAGAGATCGTTAACCATTTGTTTGTTGACGGTTGACAGTGGTTGGTGGTAATTGACTAGACTACGACCGCAGAACGGGAAAGAAAATAACAAGGAAAACCAGAAAATTACAAAAAAGCCGCGCCGCTGAAAGTGAATTCAAAGCTGGTTGAACTAAAAGAAAAAAAAAAGATAAACCAAACTGGTTGCGCATAAATTGAAAATTCATACGGTGCTGCGAGCCGAGCATACACGCGAGCGAGTTTCAAGAAACAAATCAATACCGCGCTAATCGCAGAAACGGAACGACGCGAATAACGACATTCCATCGAAAGGGAAAACATTCAAAAAAAATATATAAGTAAAATAAAAATCGCAAAATTCCAAAAACCTCTAAAAAAAAAAAACACGTGGATAAATATGCTAACACTACACGCCCTAAGCGGATATAGGCTGCCCTGTGTGTTGGCGGTATTGCTAATTTTCAGCATGCCAGCCGCCCAAACAGCGCCAGCGGGTGAACCCACAGCGGTTGCGGAAGGATTAGCAGCTACGTTGGAGATAAGCAAACTTAGTGCGGAGTCCGCGAACAGCATAACCACTGACTTCTCCGCAGTAAACGTGGAGAACGCGCAGCCATATGCCACAACTGAGGTGGACACCGAAGCCGAGCTGGCGCCCACATCACTGCCCATGACGAGCGAGGAAATAGCGCTGGCCGAAGTGGCAGCGGTTGTGGCGGAGTTGACAACAGCGGCAGCTGCCGATATTAAGGCGCAAGAGCAGGCGTCAGATGAGGAGAGACAGTGGCAGGTGAGAAGGAGAGCTGAGGAAGCTAAGCGGCAAGCGATCGAACGCGAAATCGCTAGCGCCGTTGAAATGCTGGAAGACGAGAAGGATAGCGGTGCAGTCACAACACTTACGACTAGCTTTGCGGATGTAATTGGAACAACCACAACAGCACAGCCGACAACTGCCGCTCCAACAACTACCGTTGGTCCGGTAATTTTGAATGAATTAGTGAGAGCGGCAGCCGCGGCGAATGAGATCTTGGCAGCTGCTTTAAATGCAGCAACAATGGCAGGCACAAATATCACCATCGCAACAACAGCCGATGTGGCTAGTGCAGATACAACAACAACAACGAAACCAGACAGAGCAACAAACACCGAATTGGCGATTGGTGATGGTCTGTTGGCGGTGAGTGACAGTGAAACGCTGCCGGAAGGCGAAGTCACCTGGCAGCCAAGCGAAATTGAGACAACAAGCATAGCAACAACAACAACAAAAGCAATAATGAATATCGAAACGGCAGATGCTGCAACTACCATACCAATAACAACAATAGCATCGGAAACCACGCACAGCGAACCAACGCCCATCGCAAATATTTCAAATGAAATTAACGGTGATAATTTGTTGGATAAATCGTTGGAAAGTGAAGGTTGGCGCGAGGCAGTGACCAATAGCCCACAGCAATTAGTAGTAACTGTAAGGCCAAAAGTGTCAGCGGAACCAACTACTACAACATTGGTCACTGAAGGCACTACCGAAACGCTAGAAGCTCAGAGCAACACAGAGACTGTTTCCTCTTTGGATTCAGCAGCTCTACTTGAACATTTCAATAAAAGCCCAGACAGCGAAGATACCAAGTATTCAATGGAATCAGTAGATCACGAGGGTGCAGAGTCCAAGAAAGTAATAACAACGAAAAAGGCTGAAGAATCAACCGAAACAACGCCACCCACAGCCGAAAATGAAGTCGAAGGAGAAACTAAAGACTTACCTATGGCAGGCTTAGCTGCCACAAGTGCCCATCAGGTCGCAGAAACAGCAACAGATGCAGCGATTAATGTTGAAGCAACGCAGCAAGCAACAAGTGATAAGAACGAACGAAAACATAGCTCAACAAGCGAACCTACTCCGGTTGAGAACTCCATAAAAGCTGCAGAATTTGAAATTGCAAAAGTTGAGGAAGTGAAGCGAGCAAATTTGCCAGAAGAAAGTAACCAGCCGAACGCAGTGGAAAGTGAAGCCCGCGCACCAAATAAATATCTTAACGCTATACGCGAAGAAGTAGGAGATGAAACTGTAGCAACAACAAATGCAATACCAGAAGCGATAACAACTGCCGAATACAATGCAGCTGAGGTGGCAGCAGATACTGCAACAACAACTCCCGAATCAACACTAGCAGAAGAAAAGTTTGCAGCTGAGCCAACAACGAGTCCAGCAGTTGCTGTGACAACTATAACGCCAGAAGAAGACACCATTACAAAAGCCCCCATAGAGCAAAATGTGGCTAATGAAAGCCAAAAGGAAACCGAAAATGATCCTAAAGCAATAATAACTACGAGTACAATAACAAATACAGACGATGAAACAACGATCGCGATTTCGAACGGTGATTCCTTGGTAACAACAACTACAAGCAAAACAACAACAGAAGCGGCAGTAGCTGAAAAAGAGCTTACAAAGGACCAAAGAATAGATGTTCAGGAAGGGTTAGCAAAAACAACAGAAAGTACAAGTGATCCTGGGACAATAGTTTCGGTAACAGAACCTACAGTAACACATCTAGAGGAACGAGTTCACGGAGCTATTGTGTCCGCTATCGAATCTGTCCGCAGCTCAACAGATGTGCCGCTGGCGGCGTTTACAACAATGCCACACTCGATAGAGGAGCTCTTGCACGCCGAGACAACCACCGAAAAAGGTGATTTGGGAACAATTTCGTCTGGTGGCAGCACAGAAAAGGCACGGGAATCAACGACCTTGAGTAGTAATACAGCAGAAAATGCACCTTCTAAGACCAGTGATTTACCAGAAACGTCTGCGGTTGAAAGTGAGAGTATACTTTCAGAAACAACGGCGGCAACAAAAGTTGCCGAGCTGCCGGAAAGCACAACGGCAACAGCTGAGGAAAATGCGGTAGTCGCAGAAGCAGGTTTACCAGCAACAACTACAACAAAAGTAGAAACAGAAACGGAAACGGAAACGCTTGCAGCAACTGAGCAGCTAGCAGCAGAGCTAGGAACGACAACAGAAGCAGCACTAGCAGAGCAGGCACTCTACAGGCGCACTTTGGACGCGCAGCGACATGAAGGGAGCGAGTATGCCAGCGC
>NW_016178675.1:0-7705 GCF_001687245.7 Rhagoletis zephyria | reverse complement strand
TAGTTGCTCGCAAACAATTTTCACGCACGCGATAGTCTATTAAAAGAAAACCGAATCGAATAGCCGAGTGTCCTGCTAATTACGTACTTTCAAATTTGTCACAACAAGCTACAATTAAGCTACATACACCTCTTATACGACATACATATATAATTTCTATAAACGCCCACAACTCCATCCGCTGAGCGCACAATTTTTAACGACGCTGTGCTGCTCGCAGGCACGTGAGGAGAGCCGAGCAAAACTCCATTTCGTTGCGGCAACTAAACGGCGTGGCTTTATATGCTGGCTCGACCTTGAGTAAATAAAGAATTCAACAGCAGTTCCGTGGTACAGCGTCACAGGAAAGCGCCGTGCTGATAGTGGTGCAACAATTGAAGGCAACTGCCTTCGAAGCCGGAACGTTTGCTCATTTGAACGTCGTGTGCTTCGAGTCTAAGGTAAGTGTACACTTTAAGGTTCCATTTTTTTTTGCTGTTTCAAGGTTTTTGGCATTTTAATTTTATGCTTCAAATATGTTCTGTGTGTTTGCGATCAGAAATTAAAGTGTCTCACCCGCTAGCGCTTTCAAAACGTACATACATCCAGAATAAGGTTTTGTTATTATGTGACAAAATAATTATTTATTTAGAGAAAGTCTTCAATTTACTTCAGACTTTTAGATGAGACCAGTCTACGTTCAGATTTAAAAAATTCAAATGGCGTGTCCATATTGAATGTATCATTTAAATATCACGGAAAAAGTTAAAACCGAGCGTACGTACGTGGCGTATGAGTGACATATTAGTAAGAATTTGGTCTGATTTCAGTTTCTTAACCAGAGACCTTAAGATACCTTGATCGTAGAGTTTTAAGCGCATCTAATCGATTTAATTTTTTGCCTCCATATCGTGTTCGCCATTTTAAATTTCTCCAATCTGACTTTAGACACTTAATCGGCAACTTCAAAACCTGCGCAGAAAACGTTTCAAGCGAAGCTGATCCATTTTTGGTTTTTTGGCTGCCGTATTGGATCCGATATGAATTTTGAAGACTAAGCACTATGTTTTAATCAGCAATCAAAAAATAATATAAACCTGCCGTTTTATGTTATAGTGCAAAATCTAATTCACAGCTAGTTTAGACGCCATAGTTGAGACGCCATGTTGAAGTTTTCAAAAAGGCATACATTCTGCAAAGATTGACATCTAGGCGATCATTTAACGCATTAATCTTTGTAATCTGTCTGATAGAATTTCGGCCATCGGAATATATAGGTCGATGTGGAAGATCTTATAAATCATTTTCACGGAATTCGTTTTTTTAACAAATTCTGTGAAAGATAAGATTTAGCTGTCAAAAAAATCTACTCAGTAGTTTGGAAATGAATATTACACCGCTTTCCTTACATCCCTATGTTTAGCGCGTTATCGGTGCTGATCTATCCGTCTAGAAGTTGTTGGAAAATGTCGAAAATCGTGATTATATACCAATTTTTAGCGCATTTTTTAAGTGTGCGTGTACAAAATTTTGGAATAAAATTCTCTAGAAATTGGTATTAGTTAATGCAAAATAAGCTTGAAATCGCGAATTACCCCCAAAAAAAACCTAAAATCCAATATAGCGGATTGTTCCTATAAAATTTAGGGGCAAGACTGTGAGCTTAAAATCTACGTTTAAAAAAGTAAACAACGGGAAAGTTCTCAACTAAATTTAATTTTTTTGGAAATAGAATAAGACTACTGGCTAGATAGCAGAACTGAAACCGAAATAAACAAGTTTGCGCATGTCATATCCATACCCAAATTAGCACGTTGAGCGTTTCGGGTACATGCTTTTCTCCTTATAGCTCCTCAAATTTATTTATTTATTTAGCGGTGGCTCATATGCATGAATTTTTCCGCTTTAAAAGCTTGGTTACCTCAACTAAAATTTAGTAGCTATCTATGACCACACCATGTGTTGAGAGACAGTTTATCTATATTAGCAGAACATAATAACATTATTTTATCAGCTATTAAGTTTAATGAAATTTGTAGAAACATTTATAAAAACTAGTATCGCCCAGTTGGCGAAATTCGACATCCTTTTTCATACCCTTATGAATTTTACCTGTCACCAATACTAACTCCTTTATGCGAATTACTATTTTGAAGTCTTGCGATCGTACGCACTAGATTCGGAAAATTCTGGCTTCTCATAAAAAAGCAACGCACATCCATTGAATGCAAATAAAACTGAGAACCGCGAATATTCAGCTTTGCTCTTGAGACTCCTAAAGTAGCATTTATGTGAAACGATTTTGTAAGCGATTTAACATCGTCTGAATAGTTGCAACACTCTTTACAGAGGCGATTTTGTTAAGAACGTTGTAAGCGTTGTAACGATATCTCAGTTTGTATAACATAACTCCTAGAACAGAACTGAGTTTGGGGTTGGGGTTTTTATAGCATCCGATTGTTTATACTCAACTACATACACATTCATATTTCGAGATTACTCATACGACGCGGTATCCATAACATATATGATAAAACGGAAGAAATACGGAATCGCTCTTTAGGCCTGGTGTGGATTCAAACAAGATTCTTACTTTGAAAACTAAATTTTTTAGCCAAAAAAAATAACATTCCTTGTAGCCGTTCCTACAAAACATTTGATTTTCGTGACTTCACATACGCTACAACTGTAAGTGCGCCTGCCAGGCTTCCCCTCACTTTCTGATAGAATTTTTCTTTAAATGCTGCTAAGCACAATTCTCTTAATTATGCTAGGTAAGGTTAATATAGCTAGCTGCGGTCTACGATTCTGATTTTCAGTTGCAGGCGATAAATATTGAAACTTAGTTTATCTTTTAGTATAGATATGCACATAATTGGCATTTGGACTCAAGCGATTCCTGCATTTGTAGCTATCAGTAATTCTTATCTTAAATGCATGTGGCGCCAGCAGAACCGTTATTGTGGTGCAGTCTGGCTGTAGCAGTGCCAGTATGAATCGTTTAGTTCTGCTTTCATTTGGCTTGCGCATCAACTGCGCAGCTTTGCTGTTGACTGAGCTGTTCCACCTCGTAGTTACTTGTTTTCTAAGGACTTTGCCTATTTTATTCTGCAGATTTAAGATTTAATTAAGTCTTTTGCCGTTTATATGTTCGTTGCCTAAGTAAAGACCACCTTTGGCTATATCATCCACTATTTCCTTTCCTTCGATGTCGCTATGGCCTGGAACCTAGTAGTTATGCAGCTATCTATTCATAGCTAGCATATCCACTGTTTCCCTGCCTCTTAGAATATTTTTGTAAGAAGTTTGGAAGTTTGCGCCGATTGCCGCTTGACTTCCAAAGCTGCCCTGGTGTGGTGTGATAGAAGCGTCTTTATCGCAGCTTGACGGCCGATGCAGAGATCCACCTGTTTATTTGATAGGTTGTTTTTCAGTAGTTCCGCCGCCCTTCTTATAGCCAGTACTTCCGCCTGGAAAAAATCTACAGTTGTCCGGAAGCTTATGCGATTTTTTGACACTGTGTTCTGCACAGATGACTGCGGTCCCTGCGCATTTCTTTGTATTCTCCCCGTCTGTATAGACATTCACCGAGAGGGCATTCCTATGGCCCTTACGCCAGCCTTCGACCTATATAGTGGCTTTGGAATTCGCCCCGAAGTGCAGATCCGGTATCATTCAGCCAATCTGTCTGGGTAAAGCGGGATGTGCACACGAACTGCCCTATGGAATTGAGCCTGGCGGAAATTAAGGACGCTATATTCTTGGCCGATATGTTCATCGGAAAGAGGTGCAAAGTTCTGCCGTTGGTATTGTCCTAAGTACTTCTGTCAAGCCGATCTTTGAGAGCCTATAAAAACTGTCTATTCTTTTACGAAATATTTTATTCTAGATCTAGTGGGCACTACGACAGCTTGCTAATCAGTATTATACCGAGGTACTTGGTGCTTGGCTTCAGCACTACTAGAAATGTAGTAGCGAGCCTGGAAATAGAAGACTAACTTCCACCACTTAAATTTTTAAATTTTGGAAAAAAAATATTAAAAGCTCCCGACAGGCGTTACAAACTTAAATATTAGTAAATTAGAAATTTTTTACTAGGAATCTTTACAAATATGTATGCATATGAATATCTATGATAAACCACGCTATTCCCGCTACATATATTAAAAGTCCTAGTTCGCCTCATAGACATACAAAAGAATACAAAAACTTTTCGAAGAGTGAACTGTTCGCTGGAATCCAGCGCTGTACATTCATGGCCATTGTTCATAACTGAAACTGAAAATGGAAATAAGAAAAAAAACTAAGTAAAGCTGCCCACTCAAGCACTCAAACGAATAATCGTTGCATAGATTGACAAAGAATTTCCTCTTGCAATTACATAAAGAATGCAAAATAACAGAAACGCAATAATACGAGCTCTCCGCATATGTAAGTCGAAAGTAGATGAAAGAAAATAAAAAATAATAAAGGAATACCAAATCCCATACAATTCAATTGTTGCATGCTGATGTGATTGCTGCCTTGGTACCCATTGACAAATGCATTTACTGCGCCATTTGTTATTCACGAATGCTGTCAGCCGCTCGCTTGCTTCCAGGTATACGCTCGCATTATTTTATGCCATTGCATGCTCGGCATACACAATGTGCCATCCGTTCAACGCCATTCACCATCCGTCGCCACGTTCGCCATTCGTTCTCTCGCCCATGTGACGACAGACGGTGTCAGTCAGCGCTGGTCGATCGATCGACTTTGTATGCATGTGTGCGTGTGCATGTGTGTGTGTGTGTGTTGCCTGTTGCTGTTGGCTTAATGTGCTTGGGGATGTTGTTGTTTTTTTTTGCAGCTGGTGCTACTGGTGCTAGTGATGTTGACGTGCCTGAGACTGCTTGCATGCCAAAGGATACTTGAGCATGGCAATTGTGTGAACGTTCCACCCTTTTTATTGCGGTTACATTTGCAACAGTTGTTGTTTGTTTTGCCACTGCAATTGTTGCTACACTTATTGA
Source organism: Rhagoletis zephyria (assembly GCF_001687245.7). Taxonomy (NCBI): domain Eukaryota; kingdom Metazoa; phylum Arthropoda; class Insecta; order Diptera; family Tephritidae; genus Rhagoletis; species Rhagoletis zephyria. The sequence goes on along the minus strand of NW_016178675.1, from coordinate 2,714 downwards.
ATTACTCAAGCACTTAAGTGCATGCATATGTGCCATATGAAAATGAAAGAGCGTACAAGGATTTTATGTTTATTATTAGCAGCACAAAAGGAGGAAATCAATTTGATCCAACAAAAGTCATGTGGTATACACACATCCTTGCATACATACATACCGAAAAGCCATACGAGCTGAAGTCTAGTTAAGACAAAGTTGAAATATGTATTAGTTTTTTGAAGCCGCTGCCGAAAATCGAGACGAATGGGTATAGACAATATTTTTTAACACAAAGTTAGCGATGTAAAAATTTTAGAAAACTTTCGCGATGGCGCGACATTACAAAAAACAGAAGTGGATTATGATTACCTGACGTTACGTTACTAAAATTTAAATTGAACAAGTTTTGTTAATATTGTTCTTGACAGAATTTTTAGCGGGAAGAAAATATGCATTTCATGTCGAACGTACTTTTTATTTTGACATCAAAGCCACCAGCGGTTTAATTTTTTTGCAAATCTATGTCCTACTACGTTTCAACTAAACATGCCAAATGTGAAACAAATCAGACATAAATACAGTTTATCAAAATAGAAACAGTCCCAAAACCCCGAAATATTTCCGAAAATCTCGAAATAGTCCTGAAAATCCCCATATATTGCCGAGAATCTCGAAAATATCGAAGTGGTCCCTAAAATAACGAAAAAGGAGTTTTGAAAATTCCGAAATTTTCCCGAGAAAATGGAAAATTTCAAAAAGCCGCGATAGTCCCCTAAAATCTGAAATGGTCTTGAAAATCTCGAAATAGTCCAGAGAATAGCGAAGTAGTATCGAAAATACTGAAACAGTCCCTAAAATATTTTTGAAAACCCTGATATAGTCCCGAGAAATCCGAAGAGGCCTCTAAAATTCGAAATAGTCCTGAAAATGTCGAAAATTTGGAAATACTCCCGGAGGCCTCTCGCTGTTAGAAAAAAACTTTTAAAAATTAAGGTTTTGGTAGATCTAACCCCTCTTCGTATTCATATACAGACTCAGGCGGAAAGGGCTCTACTAAGGATGACCGGTATCAACATCGGGGTAGAAGGGTTTCTTAGTCTTAAGAAGATCGATATTCACACGACGCAATTCCCAGAAATGGCAATACCGGGGAATCCGAAGTTCAGCTTCACAACTATCTATAATAATAAGAAGAGCTACAGCCGGATTTCTACATTCGCTTTCGGTAATTTTGATAGTCAAAACTCTTTAAAAGAATAGCAGCTGTGCCTAGTTACATGCCACTCATACTATGTACTAGATTTACACATTGCACCTATCACTTTTCTATGCTGTATACTTTTAGGCCCCACTGATTTTCATTTAGAGACATTTTGTGAGCAAAAATTTAGCGTAGAGATTATCAGAATTCCAACGCTGGGCAGGCACTTAATTAATGGCAATTATTTGTTTATTTACCACTGGGACCACAGCCGATCTATTTGCGCCTAATTTTTCTGCGTTGTAAACAAACGGGTATTCCAGGTCTTCTTTTTTATTTCATAACTTTTCGGGCAATACAAGAACTGTAACAACTAGCCACAAGGTTATTTTTCAATGCTTTGGATTGCAATATGAAAAGAGTTTTGTCTTATTTTCAAACCCAACCACACCTTCACTTTGATTTATACTGCAAGACATACAAATAAATAGAAATATTGCTGATGCGTGTTTAATGCCTAAGCAAATGAATTTGCTTTTGTTTGTTTCTTCATTTTGTAATTTTCTTATTTGCTTAGGCTTGCATACATTTTTTTACGATTACGATTTAGAAAGAATAACGAAAAAGGGAATGCTTTCAGACTCCCGAAACATACATACATATGTATGTACATTTGTTTGTGCGTTTACAAAATCACGTACATAAATATGTACGTGCCGGAAAAAAATATTTGACGAATTCGAAGGTTTCGAGCTTCAAAACGTGATAACTAGCTGGGAGCACATACACCTTTTTGAAAATATCGATTTTTTTCCTACTGTTTTTTGTATGTATCGAAGAAGGCATTGAGAACTTAGAATTAAACTTACTCTCAGTCGCATATCTTCTTCTTCTGCTCGGTATAAATTAAAATCGGCTACATGCATACATACATGCTTACTTACATACATATATCACACAGATTTGCTGAAGTAACAACATTTGAATCATTGGAATGATGTGATTAATGTTGGGCAGCGCCGAAAGTGTGACGCAGCCCTGTGCTTCGTCTTTGCGATAACAAACAGACTATTAATTCAGCCAAGTTATATATCAAGATGATTCAAACTAAAGTAAATTAGCTGCTTGCTGAGAGATAAAAGCGAAAATTGATGTTATTTCGAAAATTGGTTTATTGAGTGAGACTTGGGATGGGAGACGTACTTAAGTAATAGAGAAGTGCAGTACTTCTTTTTCTTTTTCAAAGGGTAACACAATTTATTGACATTTTTCGATAAGAATCGAAATGTCCAGTCACCAAAAATTTATCCATCGAAAGCTATCAAGTCATCGAAAATAATTGAATCATCGAAATGTATAGTTATCGATTTATTCAAAGCGATAAATGTTTATTAAGCTATCGAAATTTATCGAGACACAGAACCTTAGTTGCCGAAATTTACCGGCAGTTATCAAGTTAAAAAAAATGTATCAGATTCTCGAAATTTGTTAAGTTAACGAAATTTGTCAAGTTATAAATATTTATAGAATTATCAAT
>NW_016178673.1:0-7706 GCF_001687245.7 Rhagoletis zephyria | reverse complement strand
ATTGCCTGCCAAATGAGAAACTTTTTGGGAAATTTGTCAAACTTTTTGTGTGACTAGTGTGAAATTCGCGGCCCCGGATTTGTTTAAAATCGGCTTTTACGTACGATTCGTCATCCATAACAATACAGCCAAATTTTTGTATGAGACTGTCGNGGATTTTTCTTAAAAGCAGATAACACTTCCTTTGCCTTAATTTCGCAAGCAAATCCTTTTTTTCTGCCACTACCAGGGTTCCTTTTTAAAGATAAACATTCATTGTATTTTTTAAGCACATAAGTAACGGTAGACTTTGGAAATTTTAGCTTTTTTGCGATGTCGTTATGGAAAAAATTCAATTCTTATTTGAGTGCTAAATAATTGAATGCATTTTTTCATGCAACCTTACAAAATAAGTTAAATTCTGACGTTGACTTATATTACCGCTCTTTTACCGCTAATATTTAATTAGGGAATAAAGATTAAATTTTCATAATGTACCGAATTTGCGGAAAACCCTTTATCTGAAAATAGATAAATGTACCTAAAAAGAAAATATTGCTACCTCAAGGTGAAAACGTGCCAAGTCCACTTTTTTTCAAAATTTAGTTTTATATGCAGAATTACAGATAATGCGAAGCTTCATCGATTTTTAATCTCTTTCTCTTTTCCGCGTTTAGGTAACGTATGTACTTGCGTATGTGTATATATATTTTAAAACAATGAGAAGATTACCTCTCCTTTGATATCAAAGGACTAGGGTGATTGTCTCGGTTTTTCCAAACCGGTTTTCACAGGTTTATTGGATATTAATAGGCGGTTTTTTTGAAATCTTGATTTTTAGAATATCGAATAAACCGGATTTTTTAAGCGAACAAACCGGGTTTTTTCCATTTCACACAAATCTTGACAACCCAATAAAGTTTTGAATTTTTCAAGGTTTTTCCAGTTTAAAGGAAACCCCCAACCCCTCTTTGAACACCTCAAAAATATGCCGGCGTGCAAACTAAATATTTCTTAACACTCCTTCGTTTGACATCCATAATTTGATGTCTAATATAACTTGTGTATAAGTAAACTAAATTCGACATTTCAAGCAGGTGGCAACCCTTTCAAAATATCTTCAAACTACTACTTTCTGAAACCCCTTTCGTTTGATACCCATATGGTGATACATATTTTTCTTACCTAATATGATTTTTTAAAAAGGTGGCAACTCTCCTATAGTTCCGCTAAGAAACCACGCTTTTCAGACCCATTTCGGTAGATACCGATTTTGTAATAATTGATTTATTTTTTTTTAATAGTTTGAGTATACATTTTTAAAGGTGGCAACTGTTATCAAACCAAAAATCGTATTGCACATACAGTCCGAGCCTTATTTTTTAAACTCAAGCGAACGGTGCAGATCTTTTATCCTGAACAAAAAATGCCTTCGCGTATTAAATATATATATACAGATATTTATGTTTGTATACGTATCTGTTTGGTCCCTTTAGAGCGTTGTCGCTTAAAGCTGGGTTATGCAAGACTTAGACTTGGCTTGACTTACATAGAAATTTGTGAAATAATTTGTGAAATTTAACTTAGAAATCAAAAATCTATAGTTCTCCAAGTGTCTAAGTGAAGTTGTCTCTTTGGGTAACTAAATACACGCGCTACTCATTTTCCAGTTATGCAAGTTTCAAGTCAAGTCAAGTCAAGTCAAGTCTAAGTCATACATAACTGAGCTTTTACTCAGGTGTTCTAGTATGATTATGAATACTGCTCAGTCGGCAAAATTATAAAATAAGAGGCCTTCCCTGAGCNGGAAACCCAGCTTCTAAGAAAGCTAAGAGCTAAGAGAAGGTTTCTTCCTAAAGGAGTTTATTTAGAAGCGCTCCACATTTTGACGACTGGGTACATATTCAAGCCATACCGACTGACGATCTGCTTATATCGAAAAAGAAATTATATATGTACATATGCATATATCTTTATTGTTTTTGTTTTTGTTTTACTACGTGCCGTTTTTTCAAGTAGATTTTAAAATTTATCTGCCCTTCAAACACATTTTTAAAGGGCAGATATATTTTAAAACCTACTTGAAAAAACGATCCTTAAAGTGAAAAGTTGCTAAGTTCACTTTTTCTAAATTACATTTTCATGCAAGAAGCAATAAATAATAATTAAAGTAAATAGTTTTCTAAGACAGTGAACTCTTTTATATTTAACCGTTTCTATGCAGTGATATGCAAATTTTTTATATATGTCTAAAATAGTCACAGAATATGCGATAAGTCCCAAATCAGCGCAAAAACTTTTCAACAACTTTTGTAACATTTGATTTTTTTGGAGTTGTTTTAGCTCTGGTATGCGAAAAATCGTATACAATTTTTTTTTTGAAAGGTTTGTATTTCCTCCTGTAAAATTTTAAAGACTTGACTTAACAGCTTTGAACTCTAAGGTAGCGGTATGTAAGAAATATATTTTTGCCTTTGTACTTCTCAAAAGCTCCTAGTTTTATCTTCAATAAAGTAAGTTTTATATTTCAAAATACAACTCAAGCCGCAATATGAAATCGTATTAAGAATGCAAATACATGCACACGGGAATCAGCGGCATCTGTACAAGTGTTGTGTTTTTATATATCCGTACAAACACATGCATGTGCAATAGTTAGTATGTGTATTAATATGTAATCACTTTGGCTTCTTTCATCAGGTGTTGCACAAACCAACACAATCATAAGCACGGCAAATACCAGCTGCTGCTGTGCATACCACTACACTCGAATGACAATTTAAGTCAGTGAAAATGTGGTTGCAGGAATGCATAATTTGCGTCTTAGTTCACTTCGTAGCGAGCAAGGAAACGATCAATTTTTCATGCATGCATGCACGCATGCACTTGGCTGCATATAAATGTGGGCTTATTTGTTCTTTATGTACATATACATACATATATGTACATAATAAATGCATGCACATACGCATGTAAATATATATGTATCTGCACCCATTTGAACAAACAGTGACAAGCCATCAACGGTGAGATGCAATTATACGCATCGTCGCTTATGATGCAAAGTAAACATGTATGTACATATGTATATACATATATATATGCAAGCATGGAAAATGGAAATTGAATACTGGTCCAGTGGGAAAAAAGAGAGAGTTGCATATTGGAAAATGATTATCTTAAATCGCTGTTTCTCGAAATATCAGAATTAATTTTTTGAAGTGGAACTTCTTTAGCGGCGGTTGGTTGGTTGGGAGTAAATTTGCAAATTTAACGGAAATTGCACACGGAAATGGTGCAGCGGAAATTATGCAACGGAAATGGTTGGGACTGAAACAAGTTCTTCTTGTGTGTATGCATATGGTATTAATTTCACACAAATTTGCTAATAAAAGGTTAAAGAATAACACTTAGAAAAAGACCAATCCAAGAATGAAAGTGAAGGCCAGTACGTACATAGATAAAGAAAATGATAAAGGCAAAGGTAAAAACAAAAACAAAGATCTTTACGCATCTAAAGGTAAAAATGAAGACCAAGGTAAAATTAAACTACTTATATAAGGGTAAAGGTTAAGGGGAATATGTAGATGAAGAAAATAATAAACTTAAAAGTAAAAACAAATATGCATATAAAGAAAAAGATGGGGATGAGGATACCGATAAAAGTAAAGAAGAAGATAGAGGAAGAAAGATTAAAATAAAGGTAATTATAGAGAAAAGGATATAGATAGAGACACAGACTCAATCTGGGAACTTTTTTGGGGGTTTAGAGATTTTCGGAATTCTCGGGACTCATCGATATAATAATCGATATTTTTATCGGTTTTGTTACCGATTATATATAGATTTTTTTATCGATTATTTATAGATTTTGTTATCAATTATTTATCGATTTTGTTATCGATTATTTTTCGATTTTGTTAACGATTTTGTTATCGATATTTTTATTGATATTGTTCTCGTTATTGTTATCGATTTTATAATCTATTTTTGCTATCGATTTTGTTATCCATTATTTATAGATTTTGTTATGGAAATTGTTAACGATTTTATAATATAGTTTTGTTATCGATTATGTTATCGATTACTTATCGATTTTGTTATCGAAATTTTTATCGGATTTGTCATCGATTTTGTTATCGTTATTTCTATCGGTTTTGTTATCGATATGTTGTTGGATGTTACTGTCGATTTTGTTATCGATAGAGTTTAAAGTTAAAAATGAAGATAAAGAAAAACAGAATAACATAAATGTTATTAGAACGAGCAGGGGCAGCGAGAGGTAGGTATCTAGATAGAAAAAAGACAAAAATATAATCTTAAGCAAAAGCAGATGTATGTATGTACATATGTACGTACAATATTGGTTATGAGACAAAATAGATATGTAACCTAAGTTTCACTTCTCCAGTGTGGCCCAGGCGCACTTTTTTTTTTTAATTGAAGTCCTACAAAAGTGATTTATTTGATTAAGTTTGGTATAATCTACTGCGAAGTAAAATCTTTTGAAAGTTGCTCATTTGGTAGTATGAGCCTATAGTCTTTCTCGCATATTTTGAATTTCTTTTCAATTGTTAGGCTTAAGTAATATCATAAAAAATCTTACAGCGTAGTGGTAATATTCTTCCATTAACTAAGAAGATAGCGTAGTGTTCGTTCTCGATGATCTAAACAAAAAATATAGTCTTCCTTCAAAGGATTTCCAAGCTGCGATCACGCATACGCATTTATACTGACCGTAGATGGTCCCCAACGCTGTTCAAGTCATTGGTGGACTATATAAACAAATGCCTTTTCACCACATCTTGGCTCTGCGAAATAAAAATAAAACCGAATCCAACTACTACTTAGTGCAGCCCACATTGTAGACAAATAAATCAGAAACAAAAATCAGACAAAAAAGGAGTATCGAAAATGCAAAAATTAGTGGAAAAGCGGCCGTTATCAGTAATCGGCCGCAGTCGTCGTTACTAGGGGGTCATTTCTTGTTCTATGAAAACGCGAAGTGAAAATATTCTTCATCACACCACAAAAATATAATGACGATTCTGTTTTCAACTGAAAATAAATGTATTTGTCAAAAAGTTTTCCCTGTCAAAAGTGTTTTTAACAAAGTTTTGTACATGATAAAAATATAGCCGCTGAGAGGCATTTATAAAATTCTTCTCCTTTGCAACCAATTTAATTTTAAAATTTTAAACACAAACTCACCAACTTTGAACAACTTCCTTTTTTATTCTCAATTTAATATAATTTTAAAATGCTTTCAAATTGGTAGAATCTTTAAGCAAAACAAAGTTGAGGGGGTGAGGGTATTCGTTCCTAAATACTCCTAATATATATGCACAAAAATGTTGCATACTTCAAAATGTATACTTCGCAACACAGTTTCCTGTGCCTTCTGCTTAAGTAAACCACATTTTTGCTGCATGGAAAGGTTGGATGGCAAAGACAAAAGCAAAAAAAAAAGAAGAAATAAATCAAATATGTTTTCTTTCAGTCACTTTTTATCGCTGTCAAATTGAGTGAAATGTGAGCGGCCACTATGGCAGAGTGGTTAGAGCTGCATACTACCACTCCGTAGGACCTGTGCTCAGGCCCGAATCCGGTCACGATCTAAATTAGAAGAAAATAATAATTTTTTTTTTTTGAAACTGCGGTCGTCCCTCGGCAGGCATAAAATCCATTTGCCGTTCGGAGGCGGCGTAAGACTGTAGGTCCCTTCATTTACGCCATAACATCGCCACACACAAAACAAATTTGAGCAGAAGCTCGGCCAAATACTTAGCAGAAGTTTAAACGCCAAATATTATTACATATTATTTTTATTGTGAGCGGCTTTCACTTAAAAGTTTACCCCTTCGACGAGTTGTGGTGACAGGTGTTGGTTGCTTCAGTAACAAATTACACCCAAACACAGATGTTGCCCAACAAATAAGTAATCTGCCTTTCCCAACTGCACAAATCAGCATAAATCACAATTTAAGTGTACGTGTATCACAGCAAAGGCTTAAGCACTCGTGCTTCGATATAAGTAAGAGAATGTATGTATGTACATTCATAAGTAGTATTCATGTGAATTCCTACCTCTGGTTTGGTTTGTAAATTAGTGTGGCTGTGTGCTTGTAAATGGGCACGCTCCGCCATTAACGGCCACAATTCTATGGTAATAAAGACGTACTAAAGTAATTAAAACGATATATTTTTCCTACACTTCATTAGCGCGAATTTGTGTGCACTTGCTGCCACGAATGCGCTCATTGGTAAGCAAAAACCAACAACTACAAAAAACAATTAAAAAAAAAAACACGCAGTGAAACAAACACATACTTATGGCTGTATATAGCTACGGTGACCATCCGTCCTGTGTTATACGGGACAGTCCTCTTTTTTGACCCATTGTCCTGGTAATTAATTTATTTTATACGGGACGCCAAATGTTCTGTATTTCTTTTAATGTCCCGTATTTGTCCCGTATTCGGTGCTCTGACGCCTTAACAGCTCATTAAAATGGCATGCCTATGAACGAGTTTTAAGTGATCTTGTTATATGTATGATCGTAATTTTTTTATAAACAGTTATTATTTTCTAATCTGAATGCCTGTAATTCGAATCGAGGAATAATTACAGTGGCGAAAATAGAAATAAGGACTCGACATTTTAGTAAGTTTTGGCTATTTTTCCTTAGTTTATTTAATGTTTATATTTTTATTTTATAAAAGTAAAGCTCTTTTCCTAACAAAACCCATATATGTACATACATAATACCAAATTTCCAACTTTGTGCAAAAAACTATAAAAATTNTGTACATAATACCAAATTTCCAACTTTGGGCAAAAAACTATAAAAATTAATTCTGCGCTGTTTCGCCAAAATTTCAAAACTTTTAATTAGAATCTTTAGAAAAAAATTCGGTTTGCAGTTTTGTAACTCATTAAAATTGAGTACAATAAAGTGCGAGTGGAAAGTGCTGCTTCTCTTTCAAAAAAAGGTCGAACATACTTACTTTGTACGAAAAAAATGCTTAACACCGTCAACAAAAAAAAAATTGCCAAAAATTAGTGGTAAGCCTTACCGACTTAAAATTGCACTTTATTATACTAAAATATAACGATTTTTTTTAAGAAACTTTACGGGGTAAAAATCTCGAGAAAATTATCCTACAAATTTGTGATGTTACTATAGGTATACTGTTTCAGGGAAAACAATGTGGAAAAAACTTGCAAAATTATTTTTTGTCCCGTATTTGGCTCTCATGGTCACCGTATATATAGCACGAAAAAACAAAACAACTGGAACACAAAACGGCATGCGCACTCTCGCCACTTTAATTGCATTTTAATTGAAGAAGTGGCTAAAGTGGCCGGAGTTCCGCTGTAATAGCAAATATGAACTTACATTCCCTGTTCATGTACATACAAATTTATGCAGGTACAGCTGTATAGTTCCCTGCTGGAAAAGCTACTGGTTGTGAACCAGAATGCTACCAGTTTGCGTTTCAGCCCAACTAATTCAGGTTCTATCCTTTTCAATGTTAGCGACTGATAAGCAAATCATGCTGAAATCAAGCAAATTTCGCTTTGTAAAAATCAACAAATTTTATAAAAAATTTCGAATTTTTTAATAGGAATTTTTAGAACATTTAATATTTTAGAATAATAAAGAGCCAGTTTGAAGTTGCTAAGGAATCGTGCTGAGTTTTAATAAATTTGGTTGCTGACGGTTT
>NW_016178672.1:0-7707 GCF_001687245.7 Rhagoletis zephyria | reverse complement strand
CAATCTAGCCGGTCGGCCCAAAAAGTTCTGGCAACACTGATCCTAGGTATCCTTCAAAACCTTTCCGGTTGTATATTTTTTGCTCTCTATTTAATAGCCATCGCGTCAAATACGAGATATACTATTACTGGCTTTGGTACTTTCTCCCGCAGAGCGATAGCATCTAGTGCTTGTTGTGTGAATCCCTGAGAGCCATTAATAATTTTATACCATTTGCGATGCGTTGAAGGATGTGTTAGCATATTCCTCCACGTTTCGCGAATATACCGATATGCTTTTGGCGAGTAGATATGAAGTGTAAGTGCAAAACTTCTTATTTCCTTCGTGTACCATTTCGATCCTTTTAACTTTAGTTACACCATCGCTTTTACATTTGCGGGAATTAAATCCTACAAAGTACATATGTACATATATGTATTAAAGAAGTGAAAGTGAGTAGACTTCTTAAATGAGTGAAAATGTTTTTATTGGAAAACGAAAAAACATAAATTACCAATTCGAGAATGCTCTATCTTCTGCTTGTATTACCGATTTCCGATTTCTACCGGTTTTTTAATGGGATATACATTTTTCAGGTTTAAATTTTTCAACACTTTTCAACAGAAGTCATTTAGAGGTTGCAAAATACTTCTATAATAAAAACATGCCAACAGATAGAAAGAGCATCCTTGATTTACGAGGTCAGTTTTTTCTGTTTTCAATAAAAACCATTCCCCTCCATTTCAGAGGCGGTGGACGGGTGGTCTAGGAGACCATGTATATTTTATGTAAAACTTAAAATAAATTTACCATCATTTCTTCTGTTTTGATTATTTTAATTGTCTTATCGAAAGACCGTTTAACAAACAGTATAATGCGCCTGGCACGTTTTGGAGTGGAAACATCAGGAGTACGAATTTCGTGAAACAAAAAGAGGTTCAGAAAAGCGCCTTCTGTTTACAGGCGAGGTTTCTGTAATGTTCGAATTTTTACTTTATCGCCCTTCTAAAAATTGTTTGAAATTAATATGTTTACCTGTAGCAGAACAATTCTTTAAACTTACCAGTGGCTGGCACGTTTTGTATGCTTGCAATTGTACGGTTAGCATGCACCGAAGGAATCGCATTTATTATCAGACATATTCAGCCAACCTCATTGTTCTTTGACTTGTAATCGTTTGGTTTGAAATTGTTGCTGCAGATTCGAATATTTTTAACAACTTCGTTGGGCATCAGGCCGCATGTCTGCATCCATTGTTTGCAAACGGTTACGTCTTTTGAAAATCTGTATAAAACAAAGTTGTTAAAGATGTTTCTGTTAAAAACTTTTGTAATGCACTCATAATGAAACACCTACCCATGTGAAGCTATATTATTTAGTTTTTCTCTTCTTTTTTTCATATAAAAAGCATCTGTGCGACATTATTGCAGTTTAATTTATTATAAAATTCCTAAAACTAAATGAAAACACAAAATTCTCTGTAATTTGTTTAACGTTACGCCTCTGCGATTAATTTTGAGTTCAAGTGTCATTGCTTACATGCGATTACTCGCCTTTCCTTTTGCTGACTGCACTTGTAGATACTGCCATATAGAAGTATTACATACAAAAACTGTGTGGCAACGTTCGTACTGTGCGGTCGCTTAAACATTCGTTTGAAAGAATTACTAAATTTACTTTGTTTATCTAAGTGCTAAGCTGTTCCAATTTGTGTAATTTATACTGGAAAAAGCTATTTGAAGCCAAGCTCCAATAAATTGTTGTGTTTTAGACATAAAGTGCGTGGATTAAAAATTAATATTCTTGTCATTCCTTGTGCATATTTGCCTCCTTTGGTGCATTATTGTTGTTTTGCGTGAGAGTGCATTTTCCCATCTTCCGCGATTTATCATACATTTTGCTTATCATCGCTTAAATAATTTTCCTGCAAACAGCTGATTTTGGCTTGCTTTTATGCTTTTAAGCTTTTTGGTTCAGTGGCTTTAAAACTGTTAAGTTCAGCACGGTTTCTAACCATTGAACTTACAATACCTAGACTTCTGTGTTTCTCAAACGCTCATCTTTGCTACTATCGTACTAAAAGCGTACACTGTGAATTTTTCTTATACATACAAATTGTTACTACTTCGCGCTGTAATGTATTCATCCTGCTGTTTTGAAAAATGTAACATTAAAAACGACTTAGAGCGTTGCGTTGCATGTTGGTTGTGTGATAACTTAGCTCACGTAAAATGTGCTGGTCTCAATGGTAGGGTGGCCAATATCATAACCGATAACAAAGGTGTTCGTTGGTCTTGCCCCAAGTGCGGATCAACGGAAGTTGAGCTTTGTAAAATGTTTAGGAGCGGCAGAAGTGGCTTCCAGGAGTTGGGTAAGGAGTTAAAGCTTCTAAACGAAAAGTTTATACGATATGAAGATGCATTTAAAGACTTTAAGTGCATTGAATCGTCATCCTCTCCATCACCCAAGCTTAAACAAGCTTCAAAAAAGCGGAAGCATGGAGGAGACAGCATTGTTTCTAATCCCATTGCTTTAGACATTGACACTCCGCCAGTTCATTCTTTGCCTACTCCCGGCTTAAATGAGGAATTAATAAGTTTTAATTCTCCGTGTGTTGAGTTATCTCAAGCTGCATCTTCCTCAGGTGTCACTACAAGGGCTGCAGCAAAAACGAGTAGTTCCTGCAAATAAATCTTTGTTTGTTTCGCGCTTTTCTAGTGAAACTTCGGTTGAAGATGTTAAGTCTTATATAACATCAAAGCTTAATCCCCGGCATATAGCTATTAGAAAATTTAATTTTTCGTACGAAAGAAGCATATCTTCCTTCAAAACTGATATTTCCGCCGACCATTTTCAAAACATTGTTGATGAACATATAAGTAATTTTTTCTTCAATATTTATTACCAAAATATTAGAGGTCTAAATACAAAATTAACCGAGCTGTTGAAGTCGTTTGATTTAAATTATGAAATTTTTGGTTTTTACTAAAACTTGGCTAAAACAGAATGTGTAATAGTGAAATATTGTGTAGTAAGTATGAAATATTTAGAAATGATCGCTTAATAGCTGTTCAGACCGACTTTTCCTCTGAAAAGGTTGTGTTCACAGGTTCAGATTATGTTGAATTCCTCTGTGTTAGAATACGGTGTCCCTAAAGTAGTGTTTTTCTTGTTCCAATTTATATTCCACCAAACTCTAACCCTTCTGTTTACTTTAAACATTCTTCATTATTGCTCTCTTTATTTGCCATGGCCAATCCCTCCGATTCGCTTATCGTGTTGGGTGATTTCAATCTAGCGCGTGTTTCCTGGGATTCGGTGGGTGGAATTCTGGTGCCAAATTCTTCTCGGGATGTATTTAACCAATTCCTGAAGGAACTTTCCGGTCTTGGTCTGTATCAGATTAACTCAGTTATCAACAACTTAGGTAAATGTCTTGATTTAGCGTTTATTGATGATACTGCCAAAGGCACTATAATACCGGCGATGCTTTAGTTATACCTATAGACCCTTATCACCCACCACTTGAGTTGTCCTTGGCACCATCCTACGATTCATGTTATTGTCCTGAAACTAGAAAGCCGAAAGGTCGGCGATATTCTTTCAAATACGCTAACTACGAAAACCTTAAAATAGCTATATCTGAAGTAATCTGGCCTGAGTACGATGGGGATGTTGAGAAAAGTGCCTTACACTTTAGTAAAATCTTGAATAATATATTCAGTAAACTCATTCCTCTTGTTAAAGAAAATACCGGACCTCGTAACTCATTGTGGTTTAACTCAGAGCTAAAGCATTTATAAAATCAGAAAACTAAATCATTTAAACTTTATAAAAAATCAGGCCTGTCTTCTCACTACGCCGCGCACTCCATCCTTCGCCATAAATACAATGCCTTAAACAGAAAAGGTTATAGGAATTACATTAATAAAACTCGCATTAACATCGTTTCTAATCCCAAGTCATTTTATCATTTTGTTAACTCAAAACGTAAAATAAATGGGTTTCCCTCAACACTGAAATTAGATATGTTATTTCTAGTGATGATGATATGATTGCTGTTATGTTTGCAAATTATTTTGAATCGAACTATTCTGTCGAGCCAAATGAAAAAACTTCTAGCTATCCTTTTCCACTCCCACAGTTTGACCACATCCGTATTCCTTCAATATCCGCTGACAATATTCTCCTTCATTGGAATAGTTTAAAAAATTATTTTCTAAGCGGCCCGGATGGTATTCCCCCTGTGTCCTAATAAGTTGTGCTGATTATCTATATAAGCCATTAACAAACATCTTCAATGCGTCTCTAAAGCAAGGAGTTTTCCCCTCTTTGTGGAAGGAGTCGTATATCTTGCCGATTTATAAAAATGGAAGCAGGTCGAATATTGTGAATTATAGGGTAATCGCTAAGCTGTGTGCCATTCCTAAATTATTTTAAGAAATCGTTACGGAAGAACTATCTTACTCCATAACAACCGTTGTCGATGTATCACAACGCGGCTTTTGAAAAGGTAAATCAACTGTATCAAACCCTCTTGAATTCACTACAAATTTGTACAATGGTTTCAAAAGTAATTAACAAACTGACGTTGCTGTTGTTGTTGTTGTTGTTGTAGTGACTACAACAACCCCGCCCAGGACGGTTGGTATCTCAGTCGTTGTCGTCAAGTTCCACTAGCGGCAACCCTAGGAAGCGCGCAGCTTCTGTGGGGTTTATCCACAGGGACAAGGCCGTTAGGGTTGTCGGGTTTTCNAAAAGGTAAATCAACTGTATCAAACCCTCTTGAATTCACTACAAATTTGTACAATGGTTTCAAAAGTAATTATCAAACTGACGTTGCTGTTGTTGTTGTTGTTGTTGTAGTGACTACAACAACCCCGCCCAGGACGGTTGGTATCTCAGTCGTTGTCGTCAAGTTCCACTAGCGGCAACCCTAGGAAGCGCGCAGCTTCTGTGGGGTTTATCCACAGGGACAAGGCCGTTAGGGTTGTCGGGTTTTCCGGGCATGCGAAGAGATGTTTCGAGTCATGTGGGGTCTCTCCGCATGCCGGACACTCATTCGGCACATCCTCATTCAACCTACTCAGGTAGGAGTTTTACCTGCTGCAGTAGCCGGAGCGAAGTTGTGCAAGTGTTGTGCGAGTCCCCGAGGCAGATGAAGCTGCGTCTCGTCTATGTCCGGGGGTGGTATGCCTAGAACGGCATTCACAGTTCTAGAGTCTACATAACTCGAGACTGAGTCCCTGTGAATGCCGTTCAGGGCCTGTCGGTAAGCTGTCGGGTCCAGAGGTTGCTTGGTGAACCTCTGGACTTCGTCTGTCAGTTCATATAGATGCCTCCTGACGTGCCTAGGCGAGGGCTCCTCTGCAAGCAGCTGTCTGCTTGGGTGGCCACTTCTGTGGCTCCCGATCAGGAACATTATATTGTGCTCCTTTACGGGGAGCATTTGCGCCTCGCCGTGTAGATGGTGTTCGGGCGACATCAGGAGGCATCCTGTCGCTGTCCTGAGAGCGGTGTTCTGTACAGTCTGTAGCTTCGTCCACTGCGCCCTACTAGTCCCTGGCAACCACACTGGCGCTGTGTAGTTCAAAACCGGCCGGCCTATTGCCTTGTATGTTGCCAGCAACGTTTCTTTGTCTTTGCCCCAAGTACTGCCGGCTAGCGACTTGAGGACCTTGTTGCGGCTCTATACTTTATTGACAATAGCGGTTGCGTGCGCAGAGAAGGAGAGCAGGCTGTCGAATGTTACTCCGAGTATTTTGGGGTTATTCACCGTCGGAATTGGTGTATCATCGACGCAAATCCCCAGCGGTAGCCTGGCCTCCTTCGTCCAGGTTGTTAACAGGGTCGCGGAGGATTTCGTAGGGGAGAGGGCTACACAATTTGCAGTGAAGAAGCGAGAAAGTTCGGAGAGATACCCGTTTATTTTCGAACACAGGTCATCAATTCCTTTCCCAGTCGCCATGATCGAGCAATCGTCGGCATAAGAGACAATCGAGACTCCCTCTGGTGGTTGAGGGAGCTTTGAAATGTAAAAGTTAAACAGTAGCGGGGAAAGGACACCACCCTGTGGAACCCTCTGTTTTATTTTTCTCTGTTTACTCGTTTTGTCTCTAAACATTACCGACGAATGTCGACCACTCAGATAATTTGCCGACCACCGTTTGAGTCTCTGTGGGAGAGAGGAGGCCTCTATATCTTCTAGTAGCGTGGAATGGCAGACGGTGTCAAACGCCTGTGACAAGTCCAACGCTACTAGAATTGTTCTCTTACAGGGACGGTTTCGGTTAAGGCCACGAGTTATCTGAGTTTATGGCGTTAAGTGCTGTTGTTGTAATGTGCACTTCAAGGAAACCATGCTGATGCTTCGATGGGGTCAAGTGGTTTGTGAAGTACGGGAGTATCAAGGCCTCGAGTGTCTTCGCTACCGGGGAAAGGAGTGTTATCGGACGATAAGAATCTCCTTTGTTGGCAGGTTTCCCCGGTTTGAGCAGTGGGACCACTCTCCCCACCTTCCAGATGTCTGGCATGACGAGAGTGGCCATTGACAAGTTGAGGACCTCCGTTAGGTACGCTACCCCCGCAGGACCCAAATTTTTCGGAATCAGCATGCATATTCCGTCGGGACCCATGGCTTTGGAGGCTTTCGCCTTCCCGATGGCCACCTGAACTTCACCGCAAGTGAAAGCAAGGGGGCACAGGTTGTTGGCAGTTTGTGCAGCCTTCTGGTCACTCGACGCTTGGCTTTGTCCACCGGAGGATGCAGTATGAACTGCCGGCTAAAATAGCTCGCGCATCGCTCCGGGTCCGACGAAGCATGTTCGCCGAAAGAAATTGCGAAACTGTCGTCGTGCTTCGTCGGATTGGCCAGTGACCTCGTGGTTGACCAAAGCTTACTCACACCAGAGGTTACAGGTCTTCAGATGCTCTTCCCACTTCTTCCGCTTATGTACGTTTACTAGTTGCCGCGTTGAGATCCCTGATACGGGGATCTCCGGAAACGGCCTGACGAAGGCTATCACGTTCATCGGCTAGAACAGCCGCTTCGGCAGGGAAGTTTGGACGTGGGTTCGTTATACATCCTGCCGGTATGAAGCGAGCTGCAGTAGCAGTGACAGCTCTGCGGAACTTACGTTGACCGAGATGGACGTCGGTTGGTGTGGGGAGCGCTGTGAAGGTGTTTTCGGTAAACTCCGCGTAACCTTTCCAATCAGCTTTAGAAAAGTTGATATAGGTCCGGTGTTTGGTGGAGGCAAAGTCGGTTGGTTTATCTATCGAGATGACTATGGGTAGGTGGTCTGATGCTAAAGTCAGCATAGGTCGCCACGTTATGCTGCGCTGACTATGGTGATGTCTGGCGAGCTACTGCAGTTACCCATAATCCTGGTGGGTGCGTCGTAGTTCATTGTGCAGAATGTCGAATCGTCTATCTGCTCAGCCAAGTCTGTTCCCCTACGATCGTTTGCCAGGCTTGAGTGCCAAAGATCGTGGTGCGCATTAAAGTCACCTACTACCATACGGTTTTCACCTATGAGGAGCGCACCTATATCAGGGTGATATCCTGCCGGGCAGCAGGTGACAGGGGGTATGTACATGTTAAATATTTCGAGCTCAACATCGCCTGACCGGACAGCGGACATTCTAGGGTGGTATCCCTGCGGTCGATGTCTGCTTCGATAAGACGATACTGCACGGTGTGGTGCGTGATGAACGCTAAGCCACCAC
>NW_016178670.1:0-7707 GCF_001687245.7 Rhagoletis zephyria | reverse complement strand
AAATTGGAAGAAGCAGTCCAAGCGCCGACTGCTAGTGATATGGGCAATGTAGAATCAAACGCAAATGCGTTAAATACAACAAATGAAATCGAAACTAACGCAAAAGCTGAGGTGACTATTGAAGTCCCTGTCGCCGTCGATCCCGCCGCTACAGAAAGCGGGGTCAATAATACCAATAATGATGATATTGCTAAACCACAAAATGATTTATGTAAATGATTTTTTTATAAAATTGAATTGAATTATTAGTTAACTCTCGCCCTATTTTGTTACAACAGGTGTACCAAAAGTCGTATCGCCATCGATAAATAATGCAAATAATGATGGAACTGTAACAACGATTTTGTAAATGCGACATAAATCAACGTCTATTGCTATTGCTACAATAGTCAACAGTTATAATGCCACGTCGTGCAACAACAAATGCAGTTAAAACAACCACAATATGGACACAAATTCAACAAAATTTAAAATTGTAACTGGAAGGATTATCCAGAGAAGTAAGAAGTTGCCTGGTTGGCAAGCCATTTTTATGCAC
The DNA here is from genome assembly GCF_001687245.7 of Rhagoletis zephyria. Lineage (NCBI taxonomy): Eukaryota > Metazoa > Arthropoda > Insecta > Diptera > Tephritidae > Rhagoletis > Rhagoletis zephyria. Next base: position 7,169 of record NW_016178670.1, on the reverse strand, counting down.
GAATGTCTACCACACAACCCGCCTGAAATATTTAAATTTAATAGACGTTTAGTTTTATTTCTATTTTCATTTTATTTTTTAGATCTTTTCTCTATTTTTCATGGCAAATATTCAATTAACCAAATTGAAGGCCCTTCAACGGATTAGAGTTAATACGTAGTATGTATGTCACGCTACACATTTAATTTTTTTTCTAATTGGACAACGGAAAACAAAAAAAAAATGTATAATAATATATTATATATATGATTATATGCAAAGCTAAACAATACAACTATTTTAGATGATAATGACCATGCAAAACAATAAACAAAAAACCTAAACAATCATTTATTGTTTTTATTGCAAATTCTACTAAATAATGCAGTACGTTTTATATAAAAAAAAAGAAAAATAATCAGTAAAAAAGAAACTACAAATGTAACAATTGACAGATGTGCGTGTGTGTGTGGGAAATTTTATATAATTAAAATTTACTGCAAAAAATTGAATTTCAACATAAATAAAATATAAGTAATGCTGTATATTAAAGCGATTAAATATCAAGAGCAATAATATAATAAAATTAGACTAACATTAATTATAAAATTAAATTTTGGAGACAAAGATATTAAAAATATTCGAAATCTTAAAAAAAAGAATGTATGCACTCGCCATAAAGCCATTGTTTTAAAATTTTTTCAGTAGTCTTAAACAGAATTTCTAAAGAAAAAAATATTGCCTGCTTTCCATTTAACAGCTTAGGTTTTACACGGCAAAACCTGGCCGGTTTAGGTTAGAATTGCATTTCTGAAAATAGGGGTTTTGAATTAAAACCACTGAATTTGCAGCAAAAAAACTATCAAATATTTATTTTTGTTTTTTTTTTCAAATTGCTCGTTTAATAATATAACGACGTATTTCAAAATTTCAATTTTGTGGAAAATCGCAATTAAAATTTTATCAATTCACACAGTTGGTACACATATCTTCGTCATATTTGAGAAGTTAACAGATAACAGACAACATATTCTAATTATCAAGTTTATTCATTGCATAATGAAATATCCAAAAACGTAAATTTTGAGTTACATCTCTATATTATTAAACGAGCGATATATCTAAATGTGCTTAGTTTTTTTTTTGTTTACAGGAAGCAGTAAAGCGGACATTTTTCGACCTGCCAGCGGGTCGAACGGAAAATGAGCTAACTTATTTACAGTTACATATTTTCGAATGCTTCACCTACATATATAAGTGCTACATTATTTCCGAATTAAGTTTCCACAAAAAAAGCAGAAAATATTTCGTTCGACTCAATATGCATTATTAAAGGAATATTATATTACTCCATGCACCGGTACACATTTGTTTTGGTCCCTTCTTCTTTTGCATGCTTTCATAATTGTATGCGTATAAAGATTCTCAATAAATATTTATCAGCAGCGCATAATGTTTTTTTTTTCTAAACATTGTATGTGTATAAGCATTAGTCTAATAATGTATGTAGAGTGTAATTAAAAGTAAAGAAACACCACTAAAATATCAATAACAAATTTCGTTGTCTTATATGGGATTTGGCGTTCTCAATTTTTCCAGAAATATGTCTTGTGTTACTTAACGGTATCAACAGCAACAAAACAAAAATATAAATATTAGTCTAGCTGTAAACAAAACCTATCATTTAAGATATCTGTACAATTTAATTATACGTATACACTATATATACATTTCTTTCTTTTGTAAATAAAGAATTTAAATATACAAAAGAGACAAAACAAAAAACAACTATCAGCGGTTAAAATTTTTTGATCGTTTGGCGTGTGCGTACATATTTTGCATTGACCATTTAATAGAGTAAAACACAAACATTGAATGGAATACATTTAATGCTCCAGTCAAGAGAGACGAAGTTTGGCACCAATAAAATAATAATACGCCAAAAACTTGAAACTTCATTCGACAACCTTCTTGGTAGGTACATATTCACATCATCAATGCCAAAGGTCCTCCTTGATAAATTTTTAATTTATATGAGAAAAAATTAGAAAGTCGCATAAGAAAAACCTTAAAAGGCTGTTCCGATGCCGCTTATAAATGTTCACAAACTGGTAAAGTGTATCCAGCGACAGGGAAATAATGACATCAGCTAGTGTTCGTGCAGTGGTTGAAATTCAACCGATATAATTATGGTAAGTTGGGTCCAAGTGAACTGAACACACAACATAGCAGGTCCTTATATCATAATCTTCAATTTTTTTTTCCTTTGTCTGTTTATCATCTTTATACTTTCTCTATACTTGCCTTTATACTTTTTTTTTTTTTATCTACATACATATTCTACTCCGCCCTTAGCCTTATATTAATACACCCTTATTCTAACAAAGTCACAAAAGTCGGCGCATCACTATTGTGATTTTTACTGTTTACTTTCACAAAATTTAGATTGGTTACGTTAAGTTTCGGATGCTCAATTATAAGCAACATCCATTTAACCGAATTTTTAAGTGAGAGCCGTAAGTTACGTTAAGTTGCCATAATCAGACCATAAGAAAGTGCAAGTCTCAAGTCGGAGGGTGTTGCGGATTTTTTTCATATAAAAAAATAAATTTTGATCAATTTGATAAATTTTTTCAGCCCCTCTTCGGTAAGCCTCTCAGAATGGCTTCACTTAAAGAGGGTCTACCTTAATTATCTTCTGGGAACAATGTGATCGCTTACCCTTTCTTTTTCTTGTTTAAAGGCCATAAGTGAACGGATATACAAATCTTCCGGTTTGTTAAATGTGTATTTTAGCATGTTTATTGTATTTCTACATAATTTACAAAGATTTAAATTTAGTTATTTTTCTCCGCTGCATATTTATAATGTAGTTCTTTGCAATCATCTTCGGATATTTTAATCCAACCATCCTCTTTCAAATGGTACACACGAACGATACCACCAGAATAAGCATCCCTGAATGTGGCATGGTAAATCGCACGGCGACCTAAATCGTATGCCTCTTCATCTTCCAGCTCATACTTATAACCAGAATCAAGAACACCGTATGCAAATATCGAACCACTTCCAACGGAAAATACATTACCCGGTGAACGCGATCCTTCCGAATCGACATAGTAGAGACCGGCACCTTTATCATCATAACCGGCCAACATCATGCCCATGCTCAACCCCATTCCTTTGTATTCGTGTGCAATGTTCGCCATGATTTTGCTTGCCGCAGCAACCGAGATGTGTTTTTTATTTCGCAACTCATGCAAACGACACTCCTTCGAAAGTACGCGATCCCAATAAACACAATCGGCAGCACCGCCAGCTAATGTACCCAGCAAATATTTATTAATTTCTACAATCTTTTTCATTTCCTGTGAACCAATAAATTGGCCGCCTGTTGCGCGAGAATCGACTGCCAAAATAACACCGCCCTTGTATTTGAATCCCAAGGTGGTGGTACCGTGGTCATAATCAATTTTTATGCCAGTTTTGGCACCTGCAGCATGCATTGCTTTAATATCGACAGGCTGTGAGGGCGAAAAAAAAGAGTGTAAAATTAAGTTATCCATAATTCCATCAACTCGTCGGATACTCACGCCTTTAGACGGTGGTGCTAAAAGACAATAGGGATTACTAAGGTTATATGCCTGTTCCATCAAACCCAACGAATTATTGTTTGTTTGCATATATGGAGCGTTTGCAACGCCAGCAATTTCAGCTAAAGCCATTATTATTAAGGTTAAAATAAATTCCTCTTTTCAGCAGATGACAAGCACAATTTGACCGAAAAACAGATGTAAATTGTTTCTGCTAGAGATTGAAAGTTGCACAAAAATCGATTCTAGATTGCAATTTTTAGTGCTGTCAGCGTTGCCACTTCCTTGAGCAATTGAAAAATTTAAAGTTAAAAAAGTAACTTAAGTAATTTCTGCTCGTACGAAATCAAAAGTTAACATGTACGGTAACTTTAATAGTAGATTCCTACTGCACTGAAATTTGAGAATTCGCGAAATTTCACGTAATATTTTGAAATCCGGGTGAATTTTCCATATATTTTAATGATTTCGATTTCTTGGTTGCCAATCAGATTCAGCGAAATCCTATCGGAATCCTCACGAACAAACCTTTAGATACTATAAAATTCAACCCTGCAGACAGCTTCACCTGAAATGTCAAAATTCACTACATAATCAAACGCAAAAACACACATTAATTAGTAAATGTCAACCTAAGTCAAAGAAAGCGCGATGGAAACACTTACAAGAGGTTTTTAAGTTTTCGAGGTCGAAAACTCAGATTTCAGTACAGTGGGAATTTTATATAAATCAATTTAAATTTTTAACAAAATTAAAAATTTACTAACTTTTCTAATTATAAACAAGCTGTGTATGCTTCTCTGTAGCAACCAACGAAATGGCACCTCTGTTACCGATCGTCTTCACGTGCTGGACGTGACGAGGCATGCGAGATCACGCACGTGTAGACCGCTAAAATTACGAAGCATACTTTTTCCCGCATACCGAGCGGTTTGCGAGCTCTGCTTGCTTTCAACTGTCATTTTTGTTGTTTGGCAGCTATTTTCTCATTTCGCGGACTTCTTTACAGTAGCAACATAGTTTATTTGACCTCCTTGCTAGGCGACATTTTTATAAATGAAAAATTATGGTGTCAAATGCCCAGTCAACAAAGAAAAGAAGGTAGTACGCAAGCGAGATTTTCAAGCAGGTGAAGACGGCCGGTTAGATACCATGGTTGATATTTAGCTGTGTTTCTTTACTCACGACTATCTCATAGGCGTCGGAAGAAAGTTAATAGCGAAAATGTTAAAAAACGGCGAATTTTTGAAAGTATTAGCAAATTTCAGTGCAACTAAAGTTACTAAAGCGTTGTTTACTTTTACTTGAGAATTGTCAAAATCGGCAAAGCCCAAATAGCGGTTTCTGGAACGTACCACATTTGTTCGCTACATCGTGACGTGATAAAAAGAAAAGCTGGCAGCACTCCGCAACGTTGCAGAAATCTTCCAAAATATGTTCGAAAAATATCTTGATGTGGAAGCATGAACGAAAGACACAAGATCACGCGGGAAGGAAAGAACGAAAAAAGTTATTTTCTAGCTGCCGAAATCTCGACGCCATCTTTGTTGTAAGAAGTAAACAACGAAGAGAACGGAGAAAACCGCGAAATTGTTGAACGCATGAAAAATCATTTTTATTATGCAAATTCTTCGATAAATCATGCCGTTGTGGTAAATTATTCTTTACCTTATGTGTGCACACGTTGTCACAAGCGAAAATTAAGAAAATTGCAGTAAAGAGCCACCACCAAATTGTAAACAACGAANGGTTCATGATGTGGAAGGGGGGTAAAGCAGTTCGCACGTTCAAGAAAAAAAATTGCCAAATCTCAACACAATTTTTAGCAACTTCAATCTTGCACTTTATTATACTACGATTAATTTTTTGTATTTTCTAATTAAAACGGTTGCAATTTATGTGAAACCTTGCAGAATTTTTTTAATTTTTTACTGATATCTACCACATTTTTTTTAAATCTACCACATTTTTTCCAGATTCTACCACACAATTTTTGAGTCCGATCGCTGATTGTAATTTCATTCTCTATACAACTCTCCAAAAATGGCTCTCATTTACAGGATTTTGGAGTACGGGATCCTTTTTTCTGTATTTTCCTGCAAGTTGGGGTAAAAACCTGTAAGTTCATGGAGTACTGGATGAGAGCTAATGAGGAGAAAGTAGCTGTCTTGTAGAAAATTAGAAAAAAGCCTATTTGTTTGGATAAACGTTTTCCTGATGGTATCATACTAAAGTTCATAAAGAATCAAAAAAATTAAAGTAAATCATTCATTTCCTAGAGACTCAGACGATGGTAGGCGAATTATTTGGGTCGTCGACATTCGTCACTTATTTTTCGTGATACAACGTCAAAAACCAAAACCCCGTTGCCAAGGCGTATTTAATAAGGTGGTATCGTACGCCAACAACAAAATATACATGTATTTTGTTTTTGCTTTTGCGGCGAGGACTGTCAAAAATTTCATAGGAATGATGTGAAAGAGAACAAAAAACAATAAACAATCAACTGCTCCAACCAATCAACAGCAGCCATTTGACATATGAAGCCGTGAGGCGAAGGAAAATAAAAGGGTGCTGCTATCACCTGTTAAATACGCCTTGCCCGTTGCTGTTTAATTTCTACATTTTGAATTGATGTAGAAATTTCTAAATGAATAGCTGGTTGGGGAGTTCTACTCTATGTGATTATTTAAAATGTATTTTATTTATTTTCTTACTCGTACTTACATATGTATGTCTAAGGTAATACAACTACTTATTTATTGCCGCAGTAGTGGTTTATAACTTAAATATAACATAAATTATCTCCAACTGTAGTTCATCATATGACATATGAAGCCGTGAGGCGAAGGAAAATAAAAGGGTGCTGCTATCACCTGTTAAATACGCCTTGCCCGTTGCTGTTTAATTTCTACATTTTGAATTGATGTAGAAATTTCTAAATGAATAGCTGGTTGGGGAGTTCTACTCTATGTGATTATTTAAAATGTATTTTATTTATTTTCTTACCCCTTTCAGACCCTAATGCATCAATTGTGCGGGTTGGTATAAATTGTCGTATTTTCGTTGATATTTAGCGTACGCAGGTGAGGCCCACATGAATCAATTGTGCGTTTCATTCGCTTTATTGTTTGTTTACATTGTTCTGGCCGTTAAAGTGCCGCTAGCTCGCAAATCGCATCGTGGCGATAGTGACTTCGTCATTTGTGAAAATGAGCCGCTCAAGTAAGTTGTAAAATTTATTAAAAATTAATTAGTGGTGTTATAAAAGTGAATTATGCATTAATTAGTTAACCTAATATTAAATTTTATTATTATACATAGAGTTTTTAATTTATTAATGAAAAAAGTGAAGTTTGGAGCATATTTTAGTGAAGTGCATCAATTGTGCGCATTGGGTCTTGTTTCATTGAAAATTTATAATTTTTTTTTAGAAACATTGACAGAAGAAGACATTCTTAACGCGTTACTAGATTCCGATTTGGAAGATTTTAGTGGTGACGACGAAGTGCTGGACAAAAATTACTTGCCATGTGAAAGCACTGACAGCGAAAACTCCGAACCAGATGATGAACACCAAAAGCAATTCTCGGAAAT
>NW_016178669.1:0-7707 GCF_001687245.7 Rhagoletis zephyria | reverse complement strand
CATTTTCTTGCCATAAAATCTCATGCAATTTAATTTAATTTTACACTTGCACTCATAAGTACAACTTTAATTGCCTTTATATGTATAGCCAACAGTTCAAAACTAAAGCAAGTCATTCATCTCTTGAGCTCATGATGGAGCAGAAGAAGCACAGCATGTAAATATGTAGATGAATTTCCTTATTTATTCACTTATTCACATTGATTGAATCAACAAGCGCAAAACATACATACAAATGAGCGCAAGCTCTGCCACAGCCAAATGGGCTGTTGTTGAAATATGTACTAACTAGTATGCATGTACGAGCGTGTGTTGATTTACGTGAACAAATATAGACAATCAAGCAAATATAGTATACATACATACATACATATGTACTTTCCGACGCATGTTGCGTATACGCCACGTTGACCAATTAATTAATTTATTATTAAATCATTAAATTAAACATATTTGTTAACAAATACTATAGTAAGTGCCGGACATTAATGTATTTGTGTTTTATGAGATGTAGTTTTGTAGATAGGTATGTTAAGTGTATGTTTATGCTTGTGGCTGGCTTTATGTAATAGCAATACCTTGCTATTTTCACTATTTATAAAACATCAGTGGCATCAATCTCCACTTGCGGTCTTAAAGTGATAATACCGTTAGAGAGTTTGGCTCAGGTGTATAATAATCATTGGCGTGCAAAATTGCATCAAAATGAAGTTATTTTTGAGATTCGCATCAAGTCTGAAAGTTTAAATAATGTCACAATATGAATGTCCGTTCAGGAGAAATTGTAGTCATTTAACTCTTTAAGGGCCAAGCGAAAACGAGTTGCAATTCTACTTCTATGAAACGGGTAAGTCATTTTTTTTTCATCCCAAAAACCCACAAATTAAAGATTTTTATCAAATTGTATTATCAGCGACAAAAATTTGTATACTTAATCACTTCATCGAACGAGTACAGACTGGCTGGTTTCGCAATGAATAGCTTCACAGAAAATTGTGTAAGCGAATCTGGCAACGCCGCCTAGCAACGTCAATATTTAAAATAACGCCAATATCCAAAGGAGAGTGTTCGATGTGATTTGGCGGTGTACGGACGTTAGCGTTATCTAATTAATCTCAACCAGTATTATTTTAATATCATTTTTGTTAATATAATATATACTTTGTAATCTTAAAATGCGCTAATTAAACCTAAACATAAAACCATCCTGACGGGTTATGTAATTTTTATCAAAAAGGCCAATAGAGCGCTTTTTAATTGTTCGAAATTTAAGGAGTTATTTACCAAATGTGTGGAGAAGGGCGAAAGTAGTTTCCTTCTCGAACTCAAGTGTATTTATTTTTTGGCAAGAGAACTCTGCCTGAACGTATGTATATGGGACATTCTTAGCGAAGCAGGCTGCTTCATCTCTCCATTTTAGGTTTGATTTACAAAATTCCAAACTCTTTGGGAAAAATTAATTTAAGTGGTTTAACTATTTAATGGCGGTTTAAATTAACATCGATTAGACTCGCTTAAAACTTTGCAATCAGGGGTTCTTAAGGCCGCTGCTTACGAACCTGAAATCAGATTATTGGATCGAATCGAGCATATATACGTACATGGTGTATGAGTAACATACTCATCTCATCTGAGTAACTACAATTAATAATTATTCGTAGTAAGAGGGTGCGACATACATATCTGATATATGTATGTATGTATGTAGATCGTTGTTTTCATACAATACTATGTGTATTCATACAAAACTTAAATCTAAATTTTATTTTTCCTCCGATTTTGTTAGTAATTTAAAGTTTCAGTGGTCCAAGCCCGTCAAAACCCTACTTGCAATATTTACACTGGGTAAGCACTTAAGCTTTTTCTCTACCTATTTCTTTGCTTAATGAGACGACTTTTAGCTCAAACCCAGCGCAGTTACGTGACGCCTTTACTTTCACTTGTTTCTTGTCTTTGTTAGCTCCTGTTTATTCGGCACTGATATACAGAATTTTTGCGTCGCTATGTGCTGAGCTTGGCGACCGAGCAGTCTTATGCTAGCACATCTTTTGTATTTAGGGTGTTTATCTTCCAGAATTAAAAAAAGGTCACTAAATTCTTGTTCATAACTGCATCTTTTTTGAAAAAAAAAACTTAAATCGGTTTCGTATTTTTTGAGTAAAATCGTTACAAACATTTCAAATGCGAACAATTTTATAACAATTAGTAAGCGGGTTCCTTTAAATTCGTAAAGTCTCAAATTGTGTAAAACTCGATAATTTACGATGCCGTTGCGGGAACACCGCTTGTCTGGCAGGTTAACGCGAATTATTTGTCGCAATTTTCATTTCCTAGTATAATTTTACAACAGCCCGTTAGCTCGAAGGAAAGCTAAAATATAATTATAAATGTCGAAAAGAGGACAAAATCTTAATTTAATAAAATAGTATGTGGATGAAATTTATTTATTTATATACCTTATAAATTCTAATTTATTTTATTTGTTTTTCTTAAATTTTTCATTATTTCTTCGAGATGCGTGTAAACAGACTTCCATACAAATGTTAATGGTTCTCTTACGTTGCTCCTAGACTTACGAGTTTTATGCGGCTTTTATGAATTTTAGATATAGAAGATAGATTTTTACGCTGGAGAATTTATTTCGTAATTGAATGCAATAAAATTAAATGTAGCGGAAATCGTATTTGTTTACAATAAAGGCAAAAGCGTAGTACGACATAACAGTACATTTATGTGTAGACACATTCTTACATAAATACGTGTGACGAAAATTAAAAAAAAATATTCTCAGCCCTTTTACTGATGCTCAGATTTCGCTATTTGTAGGCTTTTTATCCCCCTATTTTTTTTTATAAATGGTTGAAGTCTTTTTATAGATACCTCGTAACAAGAATTGTTTTATTTGTTCCAGGCGATTTTTAAAGTGCAATTTTTTGTTGCATTTTTTTGGTTTTGTTATTTCTCCTTTTGTTGATACGTTTTTTTTTGGGTTTTATTTTATTTAATTTTTTTTTTGTATTCGTTGATGCTTTCTGTGGCACCACTGTCAGCAATTAAAATATGTTCGAGCGCATTTATGAGCATCGTACATCACTTTCGTTTATTTCTACGCCTTTTTCACTACTTTCCTCTTATTAATTCGAGTATTTTGCGCGCTCAAGTGCAAGCTAAAAGGAGCTATAATAAATATTGTTTCATTTCTTTTCAAAAAATAAAAATAAATTTGCACACAATTGCTCTTTTGCATGCCACTTCATGCGTTTTTAATTGCCCGAGCAAACAGTTGGTGTGGAGGGGGAAACTCAAACCGTTCGCGTTTAAATTGCATACAGGCTTTTAGGTATATTTTTTCGCATATTTATATTGAAATGCAATGGCATATTGGGAAAACTGTGGTCGGCGATATGAGGCAGGAATTTTCTTTTTGTAACAGAATTACGGAGTATTTGTTTATAGAGTAGTACTGTGTTTTTCGCACATATTATTGAAAATTTAGTATTTAATATTTGCTACTTAGTATTTAGTGCGTCGTATTTCTTTTTGTAATTTTTTACATATACCTACTACATTTCGTCCTACCAAATTACCACTTCTTCCTTTATGCCGTTCTTTTAAACCTCTTTCATCTACTGTTCAACCATTATTTGCTTCCGCAAAGCTCATGTTCTTTAGCAATTCCAAAGCGGTTAGCAACCACACATTCATCAAAATACATCCGTTTCCGCTGCGATATCCGATAAGACTTCCTTTGTTGCTGTCACCTTGCCTTGCTAAACTTTTACGGCTTTTCACACTTACGCCATTGTTCAGCAAGCAGGTAACCATGACTTTATGTTTAAGCATACTTACATATACTACATATGTATTTATGTATATAGGAGTGTATTTCCTACTCCTTGGCTGGCAAGTTAAACTCACATTTGTTGGCTTGCGACCGCACTCAGAATCAACAACTCTGAATGACTTTGAACTGACAGGTGTATTTATTACATGGCAAGCATTGTTTTGCTTTTGTTCTTCTATGGCTGCTTACTGGCATTATTTCTGTTGCTGCTTAGTCTAGCAAGTTACATTTACTTAGACTGTGGAAAGTTGTTTCGTTTAAGCAAACAATAAAAGTAACGCAAGTAAAAATTGTGGATCAGAAATATAGAGTTAAAATAATATTACTAGGAGTGCTAATTACTGTCGAAATTCGGCCGTTTTTATCTGTAAGGTACAAAATTACTTGCCGGAAAGTCTCCTGCTTTGAAACTAAATTGCGTATGCAATTTTTTATATTTTTGAAGGCCTCTCGAGGAATTTGGCAGGCCTTGGAATTTACCCGCTACATTCCAGTGTGTCGTATAATTTCGATAATTTGAAACATATCCATAATTCAATGAATTTCAAAAACATTAACTCAAAAATGTATACAACTCGATATAAATCGGGTACCCAATAAACTTTGGATACGTCTATAGATTTCGATAAACCGGTAAATTTTGATAGCTCCATATTTTTCGAAATCTATCGACAAGCTTCAATAACTCGTTGCACGCTGGTAGCACGATAAAATTCGATAAGCAATGGTAACTCGATAAACTTGAAATTTCGACAACTAGAAATATTTTGAAAATTACCAAAGCGATTCGATAAATCAACAAATTTCAGTAAATCAATATCGATAACTTTATAATTTGAAGGAACTCGATGCGTTAGGATAAACCGATAAATTTCGTTAACTCTATAAATAATCATAATTTAATAAATATCGATAACTTGATAAATTTCATTCACTTAACAAATTCGGATAATCCCTTAATTTTTTGTAGCTCTATAACTCTACGTAAACTTCGACAACTAAATTTCTGTGTCTATAAATTCCGACAACTCAATAAACATTGATCAATTTGAATAATTCGATTCGTTGCGATAACTCAATAAACATGGGTAGCTCGATAAATTTCGACGATTCGACAAATTTCGGTAACTTGATAACTTTCGATTAGTAACGAGTACCCATCAGGGGTAGATAAAAAAAACACCGAACACAAAACTGAGGTTGCCGTAGTGGTTATTACTGCGTTTCCCCCCGTTAGTGAATAAGAAAAACAGTTTGCTTCAGCACGTTGCTTCAATAGTTGCCTTGTGTGTAGTCTGCATAAAAATTATTCGCGAATCGACTTATATCTGTTTGCATGATGAAAAAAATGAGAGTTGGATGTGACAGGTCACTCATTTGTGAATCGTGTTAAACTTCTTGTTAATTTTACCTTATTTGGAAACTTGACCCAAATCTCCCGCACCCTCTCCCAACCAAAATTCTGTAGCCGCCACTAGTACTAATATTAATCCGAACACAAATTCCGAAACCAATGCGAATACAAAAAAGAAATGCAGTACATCAAAGAACAGCCCACCTGTTGTATGTTTGTATAAGTGTTAGTTATCTTCCGCTGATTCATTTTTTATTACTCCTTGGATTGACCTATATCCAGGCCATAATATTATTCACACAACAGCCGTCGTAATGATCCTTTCGTACTCTTTTACTTGAGTTCCTTTTAATGCATCCTGCGAAAGCTCATGTCGTCCTGCGTTATGCTAAGAACGTATTACATATATGTAAGTACATACATACATACATACATGCTTATGCCCCAAAAGTTGTCTCACTGTATGACACCATCATAATTCAGCCGCTTGACCTCAATTTGTGTGTCACATCACTCAGTGTGATCTGTTGGCGGCCTTTTTTGTTCATTATGCCACATCTCAGTGCGCTGACATAGGCATACATAAATATTTTTTAGCAATGTGTGCATAAATATGTACATACAAATGCATGCATAGCCATATTCAAATGTGTATATGTATATGTATGTGTGTTTTGCGTGCGTATTTTCTAAAGCTTTTCTTTTTCAATGTCCAACGTCATTGTCAGCAGGATGGCTTTTGTTTCAGTCATCTGTAGTTGGTTGTCGTTGGTCATGTTGGAATCTATGAGCAATGTCGTCGTACGTGTGCTGAGATATAATAACGTTACTGCGATTATATAAAACAGGATATTAAAGAGACAGGCAAAAGCCAGTGGCAAAATTTAAGTTTTAAAATTCAAACTTTGCTCATCAAAGTTTTTTTTTTTTAATTTTTATTCAAGCTTTAAATATAAGACTTTTAATGAGAAACAAGAAATTGTTTTAATACAATTAAAACAGAAACACACGCTTTTGGTGATTTGTGCATGGTTCGTTAGATGATTAATTCAATGTGAGTTTTCGATTTTCAATCTGCCTTTACACTTTTAAGGTCATAGTAAGGTAAGAGTAAACTATCAATGAATTCGGTTCGAGCTAGGAAATTTCGGTAAGTCTCCAAATTCCCGGCTTTAACCGTATTAAACGCTTTTTTCTAGTGAAATATATGTATTTATATCTCACAAAAAGTCAAGTCGGAATTTTAATGCTGTCACCCCCTAGGATTGTTCTATATCGAAAAGCATAAAGCCCTATTTTTTATTTTGAATTCAAAAACCATTTAGCGGTCGCTCAAAGCGCTTAAAATTTTTCATGTATTTCGAAACTCGGAAGTTGGGGTTCCGATTTAGCTTCCTGATTGACGCTATAGCCACCTAAGCCATTGTAGCCGAGGCCAATAAATCGCGACAGTCGCTTCTTTTACTTGCCAATTAACCCCAATTGGAAACGTCTAGTGAAGCCAAGTCCTTTCCCCTTTTTGTCTCTTCTTCCTCTTCCAGACCAGTGTAGTGATCCGCTTACTTTCGCTTTCAGAGCTGGAGCGTTTTCTCGTGAAGCCCTAACTTAAGCTGCTCGTTTCGATTTTCAAACTACTATTGTGCCTACCAGGTTGAGTTTTCTTCTACACATTTTGGAGGGAGGACTCTTAGTTTAATAGGTAAGCATACAGAATGGCTTTCAGAGGCAGCTGTTACGATTCTCGCTAGCTTGTTTTTCTGTGTGCTGAACGTTAACCTTAGTATTCGATTTTTGATATCCCATCACCCTTAAATTTTACTTAAATTTACTTTTAAAAGCATCTTTTTGGTTGGTTGTGCTTTCAAAAATCGTTGTCTTAAACCAAATCTGAAAAGAGACTGCAAACTTTTTTTTTCATAATATACTTATAGAAAATCGGATTGCCTACTAATTGTTAACTAAAATTATATTCCGAATTTTTGTAATTTTTCTTTGTAAAATATTTTTTAAAATTCTTAACTCACAACCACAAACAAAACCACCCAAACAAAAGCTCTTGGCATTTAATTAATCAAAGTGACTTGTCAAATGTAAATTTACACAATCTTCTACAATAGTGACAAAGAAAACGAATTACTATTGTAATTAGACTTGAAATAATCCAAATTTTTGTTGTACAAAAAGTCAGCAAATATTGAAAGATTGATTGAGCTAAGCAGAAATCACTACACACAAAGTTGCAGGACATATCAAACTAAAACACTTTAAAGCAATATAAAATTAATGTACGAGTCTACGCAGGTCACGAAATGAGTAGAAGCAAAGGAAAGGAAGGAAATTATTGCAATGCAGATATTGGAAGTGAGTTTTTTCAATAGGAGGAGCATCGAAAATTTAACTCCTTCAGTGTGGAACTTTAACAATATCGGCGATTACTGCCTGCACTACCGTCATGTATTTCGTCGTGTGGCGGTTTGATCAGTAGGCTATTTGACTGTCCTAATGGAAT
>NW_016178668.1:0-7708 GCF_001687245.7 Rhagoletis zephyria | reverse complement strand
GTTCAATGTTACAATGAATTAAACAGTGTAAAATTATACAGCAAACATCCTAAAAACATATATTTAGAAACGTAGTATTATTATAAAGTACTCTAGTTATTTTATCACATTAGTAATATAAAATATAGTAAATTTGTTTGCAACTGCCACCTAACGAAGCGGCGTTAAATTTAATATAAGCGGCGTAAGTCTTTTCGATCAGCTGTTTAGGCTAAGCCCAACACGGTGAGTTCAGGTACCGTAAACATTTTCCGCTGGCAAAAATGGCAAAAAGTTGCCAACTGTTGAGCTGAGCGGAACTACTCAATTGTGCGTTTCTAAGACTAATAGCCAACGGTTGGGCAACAGCTACGTCTTATAAACGCGCCCATCAAAAGTAAACAACTCCTCAGAAACTTTAATGCACTGAAAGTTGCTAATACTTTCACAAAAATCGCAGTTTTTTTTTAACATTTTCGCTATTAATTCTTTTTATAAATCGTATACTTTTCAATTTAAGTAATAAAACCACGTTTCCTGTCGAAAAATTTATTATTGAGAAAATTTACTATTTTTCAGTTTATTTTATCCTCCCATTCGGCTTTGTTTACTTTTACTTGACAAAATACATCGCCGCGGCGAATGCGGAATCTTGTATTATATCATTTTTGTTACCATATAGTGTTTAGTGTTGNTTTTTTTTAACATTTTCGCTATTAATTCTTTTTATAAATCGTATACTTTTCAATTTAAGTAATAAAACCACGTTTCCTGTCGAAAAATTTATTATTGAGAAAATTTACTATTTTTCAGTTTATTTTATCCTCCCATTCGGCTTTGTTTACTTTTACTTGACAAAATACATCGCCGCGGCGAATGCGGAATCTTGTATTATATCATTTTTGTTACCATATAGTGTTTAGTGTTGGACAATTTTTGCTCTTAAAATTAAGAAAATTATGTCGAGCAAAAATAAAACTAGGTACTCAAAAACGCGAATATGTGGTAGATTTCAGACCTTGTATGGTAGATGCCCAAAAAAGTGGCAGATCTACCACAATGTGGTAGTAGTCCGATCACTGGTTGAACGGTTCCGAAAGCATGAGAGCTCATCATTTGTTGCAGAAGTCGTTTCACTTGTTGCTGAGAATCATCTGACTTGTTGCCGAAAGCCATTTGACTTGTTGCTGAAATCACGACGAATGTGGTTAAGGGTAATTTATTGTCTCGTATGCATGTATGTATGTATTTATAGCGCGTCCATAATTCAATAATACAAGGTTAGATAATTATTGACAGCTGCGGTTTGACACTCCCTTACAAAAGGTTGCATTTACGAAGGACGGAGAAAGGGGAAGAATGAAATCTCTTGGTGCGAAAATGGTAGTAGAAAAGTACGCAAAGTAGGCAATTAGTAGTGAAATTCCTTTTGTACATTCTGATGTATTTGCAGGAAATCTGTCATTTTAAACGAAATGTTGATCGTAATATTGATATATCTACATGAATTACGTAATTTATGTGCTATTTAGGTGTATAAAAACTGCAAAATGACTCAAAATTAAAATAAGACTACTATGAGATTGATGTAAACATCCAATGCTTAGGTTTTCATCAGTTAAATATGCTTCATATGCATATACAAATAAACATATTGCACAAAAGCTTATACTTTTATTTCACGCCAAAGCTACACTGTTTCCATGTAAATTTGCAAAGAAGCAACACGGTCCCACTGCTAAGGGAGCGGTGCGAGAGAGACAACTGTCAGTTTATCGAACCTTGTATTATTGAATCATGCAGCGCGTCTACCATTCAATTGCTTTAAGTTTTGAACACATTGAAAACGACGAGCTACGGGCCGCAGCTTCCAATTTGTTATCTTCATTATCTAAACGCTTTGTCGATGACGACATGATTTTTTTGAACGCGGCAGCGACATCATGAATTTGTATGAGTTTGACGTAAAAGAAGAGGAAGAACCTTATCTGTCGCTGGAAAAATAGAAATATGTAGATCTAATCTGGCCACAACCACAGTCGTCGCGTAGCCCGATCGTCGCCAAAATAATCTACATAAGAGTAAGTATTAAAGTAATATGACAGTTGTGGTCCGTAGCTCGTCGTTTTCATTGTGTTCGGGCTATTACTCTCTGCTGGCGCCAAGAACGTGTTGGTAGGCTAGTTGTGAGGAATGTGCATCAGTGTTGCCGTTTTAACCCTTTGGTGGCTAGATTTAGCTCCATATACTTTTTTTGGCCACATAAATTTAAAATTGCCCCTAGCCCTATTTTTAGCCCTTTGGAGAATTTATTTATACCTGGCATGAAAAAGTTGTATATGCTTAATTTGATCTATTTTTTTCATTTATGTAAGTGATTTTAAACTAAGAGAGACTGATATATACACATATATGTATTGTATGTTCTTTACGTTTTTATACATACATACTGTAATGGCACATTTACATGGTACGAAGCCATATGAACTGTTGATACGCTAAAATAGAGGGACTACATGTTCTAATGAGGAATTCAATGATATCGAGTGGGATGCATATAATAAATTTTTTCATATGAAAAGTTATGGGGAGATACTGTAAACATACTGTTGTGATACTGTTAAGCATATGAAATTATAGCAAGTTGAATTTTCATACATCTTCCCATAAAAAGTTTAACAGATGCAGAGATACCAAGGGGGGTTTTTCCCATTTTGATGCCTTTTTAATATAAAAACCCACCGAAAAGGAGGAAAGCGGCAACTCCGCCATTCACATTCATGTCAAAAGTATGAATTTTAAAAATTAAAAACAATAAACAAACAAATTCAAAACAAAGAAATTCTTTGTACTAGAATTTTTAAATTGAAGCCACTCACGTTTAGTGGACAATAAAAATACGAAGAACTGTGATAACAAACTTACAACAAGACATTACAGAACATTTTAATGAGCTTTATATCACGTTTAAGTAAAAATAAGCCTATATTTTCCAAGCTGGCAAAGAAATGAAAATTTGTATTTTTGGTTGTTTACACAAAGACTTGCCAAATATACATATAAGTCAAAATTATAGAAGGCATGTATACTTCTCCCTTTCATTTTTTCATACAGTTTATGCTTCTTTCTGGCTTTTACAAAAATGCAGGGATACCGCACTTATTTCGGTACAATATGATCGTAATGTATTTTCAATTCGAAATCAAACAAAAACATCCCACGAAAATGTTTGCGATTTTAGAACCATTAGTGAATATTTGCAAACTACTGCAAATAATAGAGTGCCATATCTTACAAAGTTCAGAGTATTAACGAAACAAACCAGCATTTTATGGCTTCATGTTTCCTTCAAACCGCATTGCTATTTTTTCGAACTTTTCCTTTTGTTTAGCGCTGTAACCTATTAAGTTATATCTTTCAATTTATACATGTGAACTATTTTCAATGAGCATTTTTTCATTTGCTCCAGAATTTTGGGTACATTTTCTTATAGTACCTCTCATTATTTTTTATATTACATATATACACTCCGAAGCTCGGGATAGTATTTTGAATATACCAGCAATATATGTAAAAGTAGTGGCGGCTGCTGTAGAGCATTACACAGAGCCTGAGTTCAAGCCCAGTTTTTCTAATAGTGATTGCCCCTCTGTTGGTAATAGTAAACCTCCGAGTGTATTCTGTCATGGAAACAACTTCTCATTAAAATACAATTGCCGTTCGGAGTCGGCGTAAAACTGTCCTTTACTTTGTGTGACAAAATCACGCACGCCGCATATCGGAGGAGAAGCTAGGCCAAACACTAACATATTGTTCAAGCGATATACATATTGGTCGTTTAAAGTACAAAAGCGCGTATCGTGGTTCTGCAAAACCTCGGAAGTGAAATTTGTGCCAAAAAAGATATTTGGTCATCGGAAGCTCCTGACATCAAGCCCTTAGCCATTTATAATAAAATATCGATATAATAAAATATCGACTTAGACATAAGGAGAGAAGATTATTAAGTTTAAAAGAGAGAACCGTTTTAAATTGGGACCAGTTTCACTCTCTCCTATAAAATTTAGGCAACCTCCCATACGAGGTTTTGCATTTCCTTGATGCGCGGTTTTGTGCTTTAAACGAAGATATGTAGAAGTATTGCATACATATTTTGGTGCCTTTTCAAGTATAAAATCCACCGAGAAACGGAAGAAAACGGCATCCCTATAATTTCAAGTTATGCCAAACGTTTCGTAAACAAGCAATTCTGAACAAAAAACTGTTTTTCCACAAAGATGTTTAAATGGAAGCATTACAAATATGGAAAAATAGCAATCCACAAGGCTTTATTGGCAGTAGGTCCTTTTTAAAGCACATTTAACAAAAAAATAAGCTTCTAGTTTCGAAGCTAGCACAAAATAAATTTTTTTTATTTGTTGTTTACAAAAAAAATATTGTCTAGTATACAAGTCAAAATTGTTAAATATATATCGCTTTCATTCATTTCTTCATAGAGTTGGTGCTTCTTTTATAGGAAAATTCATACGGCTTATAAACAGATTCATACCATGTAAATGCACCATAAAAGTGTTAGGGCTGTTAACTTATCTCTTAACGATCTATCTATAGTTTAAAATAGATAAGTGTATGGCCCTTAACAACTTCCCTGTTCTCATACAATGCATTTTGTTAATGCCCCACGTCCAAAAAATATCGCGTACCGTTCACACCAAAAAATTTGTCCGAAATTGTACACAAAAATGAGTCGCATGTGACTCATGAACTTATTTCAACACGCTCTCGTGAGTCACATATGACTCATTGGACAGGGAAGTTGTTAATATGCTTAATTTGTTAAACGGCCCATCAAGTCGATTGACCGTGTACTTATGTTCTTGTGGTGTGATTGTACCAGCTGCTGGTGCGACTTCAAAAACTATTTGAAAATTGTATGATTGTACCAGTATGCTGGTGTCGTGAGTGGTGAAATTAGCTAAATTTTCTAAGTAAAAAGTGTGTTGGTGAAAATTTCTTGCACTATATGAGTCAAAGCCGTGTTTGTGGAAGATTAAGTTCTCGATATTGCAGTTGTGAAATAAAAAAAAAAACAATGTTTGACAAAATGATAGAAAAATTATGAAATTTAGGCTCTAATCATTTCGATCTTTCCTCGACCTCATTTCTAAAGAAATAAATATTNCTCGACCTCATTTCTAAAGAAATAAATATTGTACCAGCATGCTGGTAAGTTATATGCTTCGAGCCTGATGGTACAATCAACAATTGATGGAGCCGAGCAAGCTGGTGTCGTATATTTCCCCTTTTATACAAAAAATTTTGGTTGGATATAATATTTGTTTTTTTTTTTTAGAGTTCATTGTTTTTCTATACCATTACTTATTGATAATGTTTGCGTGTATACTTATATATGTATATGTAAGTAAAAAAATTTTTAGCCACAATGACTTCTTTTAGCCCTTTTTTTAAAGGAATTTGGCTACCACTAAAAATAATTCGCGGCAACACTGATGTGCTTACGTACGTATGTATGTATGTATGTACATATCAATGCTTCATTTCAAACAAGCAAATGTCGTTGAATTGTTTTTGAAATACAGTACCATGACTTCGGCAACCCATCAAACATGCCTTCAGCAACAAATGAAATGGCTTTCAGCAACAAGTCAAACGACTTCTGCAACAAACGAACTGCGGCGTCTTGCCTTCGCCAACCGTCCCTATGAGCTCTCGTGCTTTCGGCAACCGTCCTAATCAGTAATGGAACAGTAGGTACAATTGTACTTTTTTCGACTCTTTTTCAACATGAAAGTACATTCGGTACATTGGTTCCATTTTAAGTACATTTTAAGTTTGGCCAAATTATTTGTCAAGGAAATTTGTATCCCGATTTTCGTTTGCCAAGTGGATTTTAGTTAAACATATTAAAACATAGAACTTTTTGATAGTGTGCCATTGGGAATGGAACATTTAATAGCAAGTCATTGTGAACGAGATATGTGAATCGAAGAAGTAACTAGCTTTTATGTGCGGGCAATTTGAATGAAATAATTAATGAAAGCCGACAAATTAGAGAAACTGCAATGGATAACTAAGTTTCAAACCGTTTTTTAATACACACTATTTCATTTTTGACGAAGTTTATACTATTTGCAGTTGGATTGTTCGCAAGAAACGTGAAAATGCAGCTACAGGCAATGATGAGAAGAAACCCTGTAGGGAAAACACGAACTAGTGAACCAGATTTCTAGTTCAGTAATAGTTCTTTTTCGCCAAAAACGAACCAGTCCGATAGTAAGTAGTTCCGCACCAGTCCAAAAGCAGTGAAATGTGGTACTTTCACTAAACTATTTTATTTTAAATTTTAAAAGCAGGGAAGGTAATCATTATGAGTAAAATAATTTAAATCAGCATTTAATCATTATTTTATGAATTATTATTGATTTTTATTTTTTCGCTCAAACGGAAATAATTATTATTTGATTTTTATTTTCGGGATTACAAATAATGACTATTTTATGATTTTATTTTTTCGCGCAAAGATTATCATTAATTTTGAGTTTTATTTTTCAACTTAAAAATAATGATAATTTATAAAATTGAAAAGGCCATACAGACGCAACCTACTGAAATTTTGACCTGAAAAGTTTGGGACTCATTCCTTTTATAAGGGTGCGGCTACCTCTCAAAAGGATACGTTTGTAATCACGC
Source organism: Rhagoletis zephyria (assembly GCF_001687245.7). Lineage (NCBI taxonomy): Eukaryota > Metazoa > Arthropoda > Insecta > Diptera > Tephritidae > Rhagoletis > Rhagoletis zephyria. The sequence goes on along the minus strand of NW_016178668.1, from coordinate 1,018 downwards.
TGGTATAAATTTAGGAATCATTATACTTAGTGATTCCATAAACAAAGGCCAAAATCATGAAGGACAATTGAAAAAGGCAATGCACTTGCAGAAAAAGAGGCATTTAAAAAAAAAGTTGTCAAAATAATTACCACTTTCTCACTAAATTTATTTAAAAATGCAAGCCACCAGAGCTCCATTTTTTAAGAAAAGACAAATTAATCTTTCTTTTATGCAATCCAGCACAGCTACCTTAATACATTCAGTCAATAAAGTTTAGGTACACCGAATTTTTTACAATACGGGCAACTATTTTTTAAATACTTTAGTTTTCGGTAATTTTTTATGAAAATATGGTCAATTCTACAACAAAATCCCCAAAAATCAGAGCTCCAAACCTTGTGCAAAATTTAAGAAAATTCTGCAAAATTTCATTAAAATAATTCACTTTCTATTTATCCTATCTAGAAAAAAGTTGAGTTTGCAGTTTTTTAGCCCATTCAATTTTAGTATAATGAAGTGCAAGTATGAGGAAGCTAGGACTTACCAAACAACAAAAAAGAAAAAAATTGGTAAGTGCTAGCTACCTCAAACTTGCACTTTGTTATACTAAAATTGAATGGGCTAAAAAACTGCGTACTTAACTTTTTTCTGAAGAGTGTAAATTGCAATATTTGGATGGAAATTTGCAGTTTTCTTTAATTTTGCATAAGGTGTAGAACTCTGATTTTTGGGGTTTTTGGTGTAGATTTAACCATATTTTTATAAAAAATTAGGAAAAATAAAATATTTAAAAAATAGTTGCCGGTATTGTAAAATCTTCGCTGTACCTAAACTTTATTGACTAACTAAATATCTTATTTAAGTTAAGTACGACAAAAACTTTCGAAGTATATCATATACATATAAGCTTAAAAGGAACTGAATTTACTTAAAAATCAATATGCTTAAATTAAGACAAGTAAGACAAAGTGAACTAATATTTTTACTTTTAAGCAGAACGCACTTTCGTTTTTTACTTACTACTTAAGTTTAATAC
>NW_016178666.1:0-7709 GCF_001687245.7 Rhagoletis zephyria | reverse complement strand
CAACCCCAAATGATCAACACTTTCTTACCAATCTCCACCATAACTTCTATATTTTAGATGGCAACGATAGCGACTGCGATGATCAAATGGACACCTCGTACATGGAACCCCAATTGATGTTGGATGAGTACGATGAGCCGGTCGAATTCAAATTCGATCCCAATGCCACCAGCTCACCATCACAACAGAATACACCCAATGTTTTAGCCGCGCAAGCGCAACAACAACACGTAGAACGTCAACTATTACTCGCGCAACAAAAGAAACAACAATTGATCGAAGCTGCTGCCGCTACAGCTGCTGCCATGAAATTATCAGGCGAGGCAGGCGCTAGTGGCATGCCGAGTACCGTGACGCTGCTCAATTCAATGGTTAGCATACCGAAACTGACACCCATTGGCAAAGTGTCTAAGGTGAAAGTGAATAAGCGTACCAAATTGAAGCAGAATGGCGTTAGCGGAGTCGGTGGCAATATTACTGGCAACCTTACTACTACCGGCAACGATTCCAAGGTAAGTGTGTGGGTGGCAGCGGCAGTTTCGTATGTANAACCTTACTACTACCGGCAACGATTCCAAGGTAAGTGTGTGGGTGGCAGCAGCAGTTTCGTATGTATATATTTTTTTTTTATATATCCACTTTTCAGAATCTCTCGTGCGATTACATGGATATGTTCAATTCCAACTATATTGGCAACAATCCGAGTGCAGCTGCCGTAGCTGCCGCACAATTAAGTAAACTGAAAGGCGCTCTAAGCGGCAGTACAACCATCAGCTCCAGCGCCGCTGGTTCACCTCCGGCTAAAACCAAATTGAATACATCGGGTAGCGCTTTGCCCGAAGGCGAAGCGGAAGGTTCCGTCCGCGACTATTGTACCAAAGAGGGTGAGCATACCTACCGCTGTAAGGTATGCTCGCGCGTCTATACACACATCAGCAATTTTTGCCGCCACTATGTGACATCACATAAGCGCAATGTCAAAGTGTATCCCTGTCCCTTCTGTTACAAAGAGTTTACGCGCAAGGATAATATGACGGCGCACGTAAAAATCATACATAAAATTGAAAATCCCTCAACAGCGTTGGCAGCAGCCGCGGCAGGTGGTGTGACCACATCACCAGCACCACAATCGGCGGCGGTGTCGACAGCATCTACACCGACGCCACCCGATTTAGCGCCACAAAGCTCAAATCATTCGGCGACTGGTGTGTCAACAACAGTAGCATCGGCGGCATCTTCCACCTCGTCCTCGTCGACGTCATCGACAACATCGCTGGCATTGGGTGCGGGTCGTTTACCCGAAGCGACGGCGGCGGCGCAATAAGCCTATGCCTTAAGCACATTAGAGACTACTAAATTATAATTACATAAAAAAAGATTTAAAAAAAAAGAAACAGTTAGATGTTTAGCAACAACAATCTTGGGTGATTGGGTACACATACATAAATACATACGTATAAATATGTATATTTCCATTTGTTTATTGCAAGGCAAGGTGTTATGTAAGTCCAGAAAGAGCAGAGTATTGGTAGGGAGTAGTGCGTCTAGTTTACATTCACACATACACATGTGCACCCCCACACATACACACACGTACGCGCATACACCCTACTAAACACAAAAAAAAACCCTTTCATTAAAACGTAGTAAAGTTATAGGAATTTAAACACTATACACTTTGAGGTTTGTCAAGGACAAAAAATGCAGGAAAAAGGCTTCCAAAATGCGCAAAAAGGTTTAAAGCAAAATGCTTTTTGTGCGCGTTTATTTTCGTTTTTTTGTTTTTTTTAGNGTTTGTCAAGGACAAAAAATGCAGGAAAAAGGCTTCCAAAATGCGCAAAACGGTTTAAAGCAAAATGCTTTTTGTGCGCGTTTATTTTCGTTTTTTTTTTTTTTTAGAAAGAGCAGGGAGTGAAAACGTTCAAAACGTTATCCAAATGTTAGGATTCGCTGTTTCGCGCATATTTTCTTTAATATTCATTTTTAGCATCTTCGATATTCTTTTTGCAATTTCATTAAGTTTATTTGTTTCGTAATTTTAAATTATTTAATCCTTATTTTTTTTTAGATTTTCTTGCGTTTATTAAAATTAATTATAGTACTATTAAATTAAAAACGCTATCAGCTTTTCAAAACATGTCCAAGAAATTCGGGGATTTACTATTTCTTATGCGAAAATGATTAAAACGCAAACAAATAGTTGTAAAAATGTTAATGCTAATAGTTTACAAAGTAGTGGAGTAATGGTGAAAGTGGGCGAAACAAAACAAGTTTTGTCTGTGCACAATTAAGTTTTTTTATTTTTATTTTTATTTTTTGTTATTTAGTAAAAAAAAATGTTGATACAAAAAAACGCAGAAAGCAGAAAATTCGAGGCGTAACATAGAAAGTTCCGATACTTGTTTTCACAGTCAAGATTGCCAGGTTTTCGAATTTGTTAGTTGGCTTCATAAAGCTGTCACGGATGGATATATTTTGGTCGTGGCTGATCTAAATATACATTTTTGTTATTTCAATGAAAGCTTCGTTTACTTTGGAGGCTTAAGAGAATATAATTTCCTAATAAATAATTTTGAGTTTAAAATTAAAAGCAAAATTGCAAACTTTGTCAAGAAGATAAATTATTATGCTGGACTATCCATTTTCTACTCGAGTAAAGTAAAGTAAAAAACACTAAATTTTAAAATTTCTATCAAATTTCATTTGAAAATAAAATCTTTCGCACAATTCGGACAATAACCGATCTCGATGTCCTAATTGCTTCACTTGCTTGCCGATCAATGTTATGGTAGAATGTGAGTTGTATCAGTTACATTTAGTAGATTAACATTTTAACGAGTGGTTCGATCTTAAACCTTTTCATATTGTAAAATGTTAAACCTTTTACGCAAGATTTATTTTCAATTTTATTTTTTTATTTTTTTTTTTTGAATTCAAAACATTTTTTATGCATTTCTTCACTTTTTTTTATTTATTTTATTTCTCTATTTTAACCATTATTTTTTTCTGAAATCTGAAAATTAAACTCAAACTTTTAGAATTTCTGTGCACAGCAAATTTTTTTTTCTGCTTATTGCCCAACAGCTCCATATACTGTTTTTTGCTAAATATAAGTTGTGCAATTTTACGTTAATTTTTTTTTTTATCTAAGTTGTATTGTTAGTTTTTTTTTGCTAGTTTTTAGTTTGCTGAAAAGTAAAATTTTCAGAATGTAAATTAAAACCTCAAATGGCATTCTCGACCGCAAGTGGCCTTTTAGTTTAATAATACAAACATACATAATGTATAAGTTGGACCGTTTATTAGCGACAAAAAAAAAAGTAGAAACAAAAAATATTTCTAACATATTCGCACGACGCTAACCGACTAACCGCACTTACACATACGTACATATACAACAAACATACAAAGCACACACATACTGACCGACACACATATGATAAACACTATTTTACACACACTTAGTTAATTTTACGTGTTTTTTATCGCTAAAATATTTACAAACAATATGAATTATTAAAAAATTAATATTAATTATTATACATATAAATAAAAACTGAAAGGAGAATGAATATAACTACCTTGTTGCCTTCAAATGAAGCTAGTTTAATATTATTATTACACATAAATTTACTTACTTTGTAGGGTTAAACAAACAAAAAAAAATTAATTTAATTTTAAAATTTTATAAAAATAAAAATTATCTTATAACTGCGTATCCAATGAAAGCAGTTTTGTAATTTACGTTGATTTAAAATTAATGAAATATATTTATGTTTAGTACTTTAATTAACTATAAAATTTGATTTGATTTTATGCCGTTGATAAAATGTCGAAATGTGAAAAAATACAATTATATATGTATGTGAAAACAGCAATAAAGAACGTATAATTACAACAAGCAAGTAACAAATTAAAAATATTAACTTATAAATGTTTATGAATTGCTTATGGATACATATAGAATATAAATCGGAGGCTTAAATTATCGCCAAAGAACTACAAAATACAATAACTATTAATATTTAAACATAATAAAATAATGTTATATGTATGTACATATATGTATGTACACCTACATATGTACGTACATATACACAAATGTATGCATAACAATCAGCTAATCGCTCATAATGTGACAATAGCTTTTTGTTGCTGTTAAATACATAAAGACAGAGTGAGCCTAAGGCGACTCTTAACTGAAAAGTGCACTTATAACAAAAATAAACCAGAAATTACATGCCTAATGCCGCATTTCCACTAGGCATTGAAGTGACAACGAAACGTGCATCATTTAAAAAATGACGCGTGAAAAAGAACTTAATGACTATTTTTTATTAACCTGGAATGGAACGAGCACTTTTCAACGCATAACTTTGTCATTTAATTCCCAATCGAAATGCGGTATAAAAAAAATACCTACCAGTTTAAAAAAAAAAACAAAAACGTTGCAATAAAAATGCGATACTTACAAAATAAAACATAAAACCAACTGAGCTCTTTATTTTAATATATGTAACTTTAAAATTCGTAATGGCAATAATAATCATAACTTAATAGGGCGAGCAATTTTAAAATTAAAAACATCCAAAAAAAAACCATAAAGTAGATTACATAGTATAGCAAACGATCTCCAGCAAAAAAGAGTAGGAATTTCTTACTAAAAAACTTTTAACATTTTCCAATTTAGTGTGTGAAAATGTGCTAAAATTGAAATGTGTAATTTCCAAGGACCGTAACAGTTACAACTTTTATTTAAAAAAGCGCTCTTTAATAATTATTTTTTGAATTTTATTTAATTACTTTTTAAATAACCGTTATTTCGGACTTATTTTATAAATCAATAACAATTAGTTTTGATTTTTATCGAAATAATTGCAAATAACAGTTATTTTGGATTTTTGAATTACATGTCTCAGATAACAGTTATCGAAGACTTTTACTTATTAAAGTCATAAATAAAAATCAGTCACTGACCTTTATTTTTTAAATCATACTTATAAAAGTCATTTGTACAAGTCGTAATAAACTTTTGTTTCACAATACCTTTTTAACTACGAAAAATGTTAATGACTTTTATACATACAAATGATTTAAAAAATATATTGATGACTTTTAAATGTAAAAGTTACTGATATATAAATAAAAGTCCACAATAACTGTTGTCTAAAACATTTAATATAAAAATAAAAAAATAATTGTTATTTTTTTAATTTTGCATAAAAATTTATTTTAAAATTGTCAGTCTCGGTAAAAAAAAAACATTGCCTTCATAGTGAATTTTCCATGGCAGTTTTCATCAATAACTGTTTTGTTCGGTCCTTAGTAATTTCACATAAACATACATATTTTCTTAGATAACCTTTCTTAAATAACATTCAACGCAGTAAAAAAGCAATTACATGCACACACACATACTATAACACTCTGCATAGGAATTTTTGCGTGCAACTTTTGAACATTCTAAATACAAAACATGAAAAAATACAATAAAATACATTTAGTTTTTATTTATCTCTAATACAAACATATTTAATGTTTTACTACTATACATTATATTACTTTCTTCGTTTTTAGTGGTAGCTAGTGCAATTTAGTTTTTAATTTGATAACAAGTTAATTATTAATAAATACATACATATGTAGCCACAATCGCGAAAAAACATAGCCGATATTTATTTTCAAAATGTTCTTTTTGATGCGGAAATGCATGTACATACATGCGATTTTTTATCAAAAACATTATTTCTAAAAAAAAATCGCTTACGTTATTTTTGCGGTTAAGGCTCTATGTAATAAAACAACAAAAAAAAAAAATGAACAAAAAAAATACATAGTTACGAGTAAAAAAAAACAACACCTCACAACGTCAGCTCCTTCAATGTTTAGAACCTATTTTTATCGCTATTTTGTAGCATATGTATACTACATACTCGTACATACATTTACATTGAAAAAAAATAAATAAAATTAACTATTAATATTTTAATTAATAAAGAAGTTTTGTTGCACTAAAAAAAAAAGAAAAAACAAAGCATTTGAGTTTTAGTATCCTTTTGGTTGGTTATACGAATAGCAGGAAATTTCGTTGGATATTTTATATATGCGGACTTTTGTTCCCAAACTTATTTTAACTACTATGTGCTCTTCGTAAACTATTATACGAGGGTCATTAAAAAGTCCTTAGATATTCTTCGGTCTGAATTATTTATACACTTTTGCTTACGATCAAAACACGTGGTGAAGCATTTTGGCCGTAATGAAGTCGTCGAAGCTTATCCTTGCTGTATGAGAACAAAAAAAAACGGGTGCCAAATCAGGATAGAGTGTTGCGCGAATTACTAAAGTTTCACGTTCGTTGTGAATTACGAACAACGTTTTATCAATTGGGAAGTTGCAACAGTTCTGCAAATTTTCATCAGTGGTGCAGTATTGCCGCTTTTATTACGTGCCTTGGTACATTCCCTATTTGTCAATTTTCGTTGTTTTTCCTCCATTTGTCCAGGACTGTTGCCAAAAAAAAAGCTGGTATGCCACTTAGAATGAACTGTTCTACGCTCCTCTAAGCCTACGTTCCTCCTAAGTCTAAGGGCACTATAGCCACATGACCCGTTACTGCTAATAAATAAGCGACCATTTGTTTCGAGGGGTTTCTTGCGCGAAAAAATTTGTTTTTTTTTCTTACGTTGAAAGATCCATATAGCTGATTGGCCTTTTCCTGGGTCTGGGATTGGCTTGGTCCTGGGCTTATATTTAAGCTGAATGTTCTTGCAATATTGAATGTGTGGTAGTAGCGTGAATGCCAAGGACAGCCTCTATCTCACTAAGCCTCATATTACTTCGTTCGATAAATTGCCATCTACGTAATTTTTGCTTATCTCTGACGATGTGCTACTTGCTCCTAACATTTCTTTATCAACAGTGGTCTAAATAGCTACATCCACTCTTGGGTTTCAATACTTTAATTCACTTTACTCAAAGTGTCATTCCAAGCCCTGTTTCCATTTTAAGCATTTTGCTTACTAAACTCGTTGTTGTCCTTTTTGGAATAAGTTCTTCAAGAAGTTCGGAAGAGATTATAGCACTCAGACCGCAACTGGCTGCAGTTATGGTTAAAGCTTTATACAGGCTATTCTGAAAAGTTCTCAACACGTCAAACTTGTATTTTATAAAATGCCGGGATTTTTTCGAGTTTCTACATACCACCGAATTCAGTGTCACAAATCGATTTAGAGAACAAAAGGTTCGGGAACGTTTCCGAAAAAGAACAAAATGCGAACAAAACTCTCGCGAACGTACTCAAGAAGAACGGACTGAGAACGAAACTTTTGGGAACATTTTCAATGAGAACGAAGGTATCGAGAACGTTTTCAAGGAGGATCAAATAAGAACGAAATTCTGGACAATGCTCTGCTAGAAAACACAAGTTTTGAGAGAACTAAACGTTAAGAATGAGAGGAGCTGGATCATTTCAACTTCCTGATTTTTTACCATTAGGGGGAACTGTTCATTTATGGAACAATTTTTCATTTACTGTGGAAAAAAAGTCTACTACATCGAACCTTTTCTGGAAACCACATCGGTTCAGTCCCAGTTCACCACATAATTCGATAGCATTGCTGATGCCGGACGATCTAATGCGTTCTAGAATCTGTCCCGTGATGTCAAGCATACAAGCCGGTTTATAATCCGATCCCAGTGAAGCTTAT
>NW_016178664.1:2201-7709 GCF_001687245.7 Rhagoletis zephyria | reverse complement strand
TATAAATAAGTTAGTACATACAGATATTAATATAACTTACTTCTAAGTTCTTGTTGCTTGAAGTCCAAAGTGCTTCTTTTAGTCCCTTTTATTGAAGCCGTTGCTGTTGTTGTTGCAAATTGTTGCTGCAGGTTGCTGCTACTGGTATGCATTAGTTGATTGCCTTGTGATACCGATTTCAGCGATTTTTTTTGCAAAAATATTTTTTTCCTTTTATTTACAAAAAAGTACGTTCGGTTTCTCCCGATACGATCACTCGTTTCATATATTGCCTTGTGATACCGCCTTTATCGATTCTTTTGCAAAATTTTTGCTTCTTATTTACGAAAAAGATCGTTCGGTTTTTCCTCGTTTCATATAAAAAAAATTCCGTTCGACCGACTTCTAGGTTTATTACAAATTTTCGATACGAACACTTTTCAAATTTTAAGCAGACCCCATGTTGGGCGCCACTAATGTTTCCTTGTTTAGGAAACTTTAAAAAAATATATTTCAATCCGCGAACTCGCGGACAACAAAAAAGAACGCAAATTGAGTTCGTTTGCGAACTACGCAAAAGACAGAAACGAATTTTATTTGTAATATCACTCTTATTTATATATTTACAATCATTTACTTAAGAACTATTTCACCATAATGCGTTGGCATTACATCATGCTATGATGAAATGGCAATATCTTGGACAAAGAAAATATTAGTTACCATTAAATGGAATTTTCCATTAAAAGCGGAAAAAGCATATCAATTACATTCATGGTCAAAGTCAAATGTGATTTCAATTATGCAGCTGCATAATTGCTGAGTATGCAAAATTGCACTATGGATCTGCAAGATACAAATTATGCTTTTTCCAATAAATAATATTGTTTATATTTCTCGTTGATTGTGCCGCTGTGTGTGGTCTGCCGCTAACTTGCACATATGTATATATGTCGTTTGTGATCACTTTGTACATGTGCATATAATAATAGAATCACGTTGTGACTCTATTTTAAAATAAAAGATATTCTTTCTTTAAATTACAAGATCGTGGTTTTTATTCATTAAATTGGTTTTCTAATAAATAAGAGCTGCAAAGGGAAGAATTAAATTATGAATTGGTTATTATTATACTTGCTNCCAAAGTTTGCAAATTCCTCTTTTATACTTTATTCCTGGAGTGGAATTCGATCGCTCCAATTTCATCTTTTGGAATGCAAACATTAATTCCTAGCTATTTCATGCTATTTAACACTTGCAGTGGAGTAAGGTTTATAAGTACTTATGTTACTCCGGTGATTTACTTTTAATTGCAGATGAGGCGTGAGGTGCACGCCGTTTCACTTGATCTTACTTATGCTTGCAATAAACATGTACGCATGTACGTATGTACAGTTGTCCACAAAATAATAGGAGTGGGATATTTTAACCTGTTTTGGCTATTTGTCTTTAGTTTATTTAATGTTTCGTATTTTTTTGTAAAAGCCTAGCTGGTAATACAACAAACACCATATAAATTTACATTTTCAAGTTTGTACAAAAATTATAAAAATTCTGCAAATTTTCACCAAAATTTCAAACTATTTAACCAGAATCTTTAGAAAATATTTTGGTATGCAGTTTTGTAGCCCATTCAATTCTAGTCTGAAGAAGTGCAAGTTTCAAGCTGCTAAAAAATTCCTTTGATTTTTGAGAATTTTTTCGGTGGAAGGTGTTTCACGTTTTTTCCATACAAAGTATGTTCGACAATTTTCTTTTATATGGGGACAGTGCCAGCAAAAAAAATTGCCAAAAATCAACGGAATTTTTTAGCAGCTTGAAACTTGCACTTCTTCAGACTAGAATTGACTGGGCTATAAAACTGCATACCAGAATTTTCTCTGAAGATTCTGATTAAAAAGTTTGATATTTTGGTGAAAATTTACAGAATTTTAATAATTTTTGTACAAAGGTTGAAATCTGAATTTATTCGTTGTTTGTTGTATACCCAGCTTGACTTTTGTATGAAAATAAACATTAAATAAACAAAAGACAAATAGCAAAAACTGACCAAAATAACGCACTCCTATTATTTTGTGGACCACTGTATGTGTATGTAGTTATGCATTGTGTAGTCTCAAATTTATGTAGCCGGTGCTGTATGTATGGATGTGTGTACGTTGCCCGCTACTGTGCATTGTGTGGTGTCGAAGATTTAATTGGTATGGTGCTACTTGAATATCGGACTAATAGAGTTTGTTGTAGTTGTTGTCGTTGGTATTGGAGATATTGGTGATGACGTTGGGAGTGTAGTGGTTGAATGTGTAACTATATACTTAGAAACACAAATAATGCGACTCAAGTGCAACTATCGCTCGAACATAAAATGTCATGTGCGTGTGCCTGAGGAAAGCAATAGTAACGCGCAAGGTCCATATTTTATGACCTTTACCCTTTTTAGCGATAACCACTTATGTAGGTTCATTCACAATGTGCAAACCACATGTGTATAAGTATATGCATATGTAGTACATATTTACAAAAATTCAACCACTATGCTTCATGTTTAGTTTAATTAATCTATTTTTTAAAGTCTATAACATTGACTTACGTTATAATTTCTTGCGTTGAGTGTTGTGTGGAAAAGCTGATGATACGACTCCCTCCCTCACTCGAAATGTTTAATAAGTTCCGCTTTTGCTTCTCCCACGTCTGTTTGACTCCAAGAGTTCTTACTGTTTGCAGGGCTCCTTCCTGTATCCTCGTGATTACATGGCGTTGCCTGACTTACTCCATAGCTACGTCGTTGCTGTCATTGCCGCTAAACTCCATTATCCTAGCTGTTTCCTTGAATAACTCCGACGCTGCTACTGCCTGGTTTTGCTGTTCTTCCATTTTTATCTTCGTATAGAGATATTTTCCGTATTTTGTGTGCTTTTGTGTGGCTCACTTCACTTGACTCAGTGTAAGTTTTATTTTTCTCTTTTTATTAAATTTTAAATGAACTTATGATGATTATTATATTTTCGCGATGGTATATTACAAGTATAATCCTTCGGGACTTTAGCGATTAGAATTTGATTCGCGGCGATTTTGCGATGATAAGTCCTTTAGGTCTTAAAATGACACAACTCTTACTGTAAGAGTTTTTATCATTGATTTTTCTGCCTTGACCTGAAGCCATTAATCTTATTTCTCACTCAACAGTTCTCCTGTCTTTTGCATAAATAAAAAAGTTTGCAAATTATCCACGTAGGCAGGGCATATAATATACATATATAAGTACTTCATTCAGTCACTTTGAATTGAACTTGAAATAATATGTGCTTGTGAATTACAACTCTTGGTAAACAAAAACCATAAGTCATAGTCCGCGACAAACCCTTCTATCAATATGTTCATCATGCAAAAAAAAAAAAAACTTTATAACATAAGATTATTAATAAAATTATTAAAACTATAAATTTTTTGATGGAAATTTTGTACGTATTTTATTTAAAATTTTCAAATCAAATATGTAACATTTTAAATCTAGTGTACCTTACAGAAAGACTGACCTATGTATTTTGTAAGCAAGTTAAAAAAATAAATTATGAGTCTAGATATTAATACAAAATTTAAGTTTTTGTATAAGATTAGTATATAGCATAATATAGATTTTAATGCTGCCGAATTGTAATAAAAAAGAATTAAAAATTATGTGAATTCTAAAAAAGTTGGAAGCTTTTATTTAACAAAATGGCGGCGGAAAATGAACCCCAGGTAAGCTTTGACAAAAAATCATATTCGTCCAAACCCTTGTTTTATAAAACGTGTATGCAGAGACTACCTAAAACCTGTTTCTAAAGAGTAAAATGCTATCCGGCGACTTTAGTTTAAAATAAAGTCTGATTTTATAAAAATGAAGAAGGATTGAGGCAATTCATTTTTGTGAGTAGCCTTAATGCACAATTCGACTAACGGCAGATGAGTGTTAAGATGTGTCAGATTTTTGATAAAAATAGTGAAGTTCAAATGCCTTTTTATATATTCAAATAGGCTCATAATTTCAATAGCCATTAGAGAAGTTCATGGGCTAAGTGATAAATTGATAAATCCTGCATACTTTTTGGCGCACTGTTTTCTCACTTGCTAGTAGATGAACTCAGGGGTGAGTAAAGTGGAAAATACTTCAATGCGCTAGTTTCTAATGGCCTAATTATCCATACTTCGCATAAGTTTCAAACTGTCGGGTGAAAATCTGTTGAATGCATTTTGTATGTATTCCATTACCCAGAAATTAGCGCAGCTTGAAAGTAATTAGCGATCTGTTGAGTTTAGATTTTGCCTCACGTTTTTATTAAGTGACATTTAAATTGCAGTGGTACCAATAGCAATATTTTTACAGAGGTGCATGGAAAGCATATTAGGAGAATTCATGACCCATGTGCAAGATGCGGTAACCAATCGGAGTGGAGCCTTGGGTCACGGCAGAAAGGGAGGGAGCTTCGGTGGAGCCACTCCAACTTATTCGGCTTAAGGGCTCTCTGCAGTCTGCAGCGTCTGTTCACCAGCAGGTTCCGCTGCAAGCGGGTGTCTGCTTGGAACAAGCGGCTCGCTATATAAACGTGTATTTAGTTGCGAAACCACCCCCGTCCCAGCAATGGGTGAAGTGCAAGGCAAAGCCTCGGATGAGACCCCCCTTATGATGACGAGCACGGCAAACGTTTAAAGGACTACGATTTGAGGGCATGCACCTGGAATGTCCGGACCTTAATGGGGAAGGTGCCTCTGCCCGGCTGGTTGATGTCCTCGTAAGGACAAAAGCTGAAATGTGGCCTTGCGACGTCTACTACAGCTGCCATGTAAAGGAGCGCAAATTTGGAGTTGGATTTGTGGTGGGAGAGAGACTCGGTCGCCGAGTACTGTATAACGTCTAGCCACAATCCGCATCAAAGCAAGATTCTTCAACATCTCGCTCATCTGCGCCCATGCCCCAACAGAAGTTAAGGATGAGGCATCCTAGGATCTCTTCTAAGAGCGCTTGGAGCGTACATACGTACGAGCTCTGCCCCCGTCATGATGTCAAAAACATGCTTAGCGACTTCAATCCCCGGGTGGGCAAGGAAGGGATCTTTGGAACCACCGTCGGAAAATTCAGCCTCCACGACGAACGTCCGACAACGGATTGAGCCTGATCGACTTCGCCGGGGCCTGAAACATGGTAGTATGCAGTACTAGGTTCAAGCAAAAAAAAGCATCCATCAAGCTACGTGGCTGTCCCCGGATCGAAAAATGAGAAACTAAATCGATCATATTGTGATAGACGGAAGGCACGCTTCACCAAACATCGACTCGGACCACTATCTTGATGCAGCCAAGATGCGCACCCGCCTCCGTGTAGCAAAAAAAGTGCGCCCATATATGCAAGGAAAGCTTAACGTCGAAAAGCTGCAATCACAACAGACAGCCAGCGCTTTCGCTACTCGACTCTCACACCTGCTCTCAGAGAGCACTCTTCAACAAACCGACATATGCGAGCAGTGGAACCACATTTCCCGCTCATTAAGT
>NW_016178664.1:0-2157 GCF_001687245.7 Rhagoletis zephyria | reverse complement strand
GACAGCCAGCGCTTTCACTACTCGACTCTCACACCTGCTCTCAGAGAGCACTCTTCAACAACCGACATATGCGAGCAGTGGGACCACATTTCCCGCTCATTTAGTATCGCCGCCGAAGAAGTAGTCGGATTTCAGCGAGCCCGAAAGAACAACTCGAAAGAACAACGGGTACGATGAGGAGTGTCAGGAAGCTGCAGAAAAAATGTCAAAAGACACCAATGAATGTAGGACACCCAAACTTCGCCTATATATATATTTACAATAATAGAGTAGGTAAACATGAAAAAAACGATTTACTTTAATGCATACCTCAAAAATGCTTAAAAATATCATTAAAAGCGCACCGGGTGAATACACGACTCTGAAATTTTGTCCCTATATTTGTAATAATAACATAAGTAAAGACCCTTAAAATGGCTCTAATCGGTTTATTTTTATGCACAACACGCATGCAAGTGTATACTGAAAAGGCTTTAATAAGCCATAAACAGGTAAGAAAAAGTCCTCGTATTATGCAAAGTGCAAACTTGTGCCGCTGTGGTGTAGTAGTAAGTAGTGCGCGCTTCCACTCCGCAGCGCCTGGGTTCAAGCCCTGGTCAAAACAACATCGCAAAAAAAAAACATAGAAAAAATGGGTTTTTCTTAACAGCGTTCGTCCCTCGGCATGCAATGGCAAATCTCCGAGTGCATTTCTGCCATGAAAAAAAGCTGCTCATAAAAATACAACCGTCGTTCGGAGTTGGCATAAAACTGTAGGTCAAGGCGCACGCCACATATCGGATGAGAAGCTCGGCCAAACACTAACGTATGTGTAAGCGCCAATCTATTGTTGTTATTAAACTTGTGCAAGCCGAGTTATACAAAAATAGAAATCTGAAACTCTCTATGTATCTGTATATAAAAATGGTGCCTCACGGTGAGTGAAACTGTTTATATTTGAAAGTTGAAACCAGAAAAATTTAATTTTTAGGCAAAATGCGTCAATTGCTGAAACAGATAATAAAATCTAAGTAAAAAATAAATAACTTACCCTTTTATACATAACAACGTCGTTTAAAAGTTAAATGAGTCTTTACAAAAATAATTGCAGCTGGGATAGATTACTTATTAACTATTCTAACTAGTATAGAAATAATTCGTGCTATATCACAACAAAAAGGTCAAACATAAAAAAATATAGTACATTGAATTAAGCAATGCAAGGAGAAAATGCTCATTCCTTTAAAATAAATTTTTAAGTTTATTTAATTTAATATTTAATGACATTTTCAATAATTAGACATAAATATGACTCTTATGATAAACATCAAATGGCAAAACCGCACTCGGATGTTCCACTGAGCGTTGCAATCCCAGGTATTCACAAAAACGAAGAAAATGTTGCATTATTTCAGAGGAAAGTTATCTGTTATTTGCAGTCTTATTCCCACGTCAATAACTAAACTATCACTGTTATCGTTATGACCCAATGAGTACGTGGAAACGACTAGGCAAAGAAAAGGGTTAAAAATGCTTTCGCACCACCATACGCCTTCCCGTAGGCAGAAATTACACATATTCAGCAGGCCTACTCCCGATTATCTTTAGCACTTCCGTAGGCTCTCCTTCCGGGTTGACACGGAGTTGCCAGTTCATCATCTGTTGTTTTTCTAAAGATGGTAGTTGGGCACTAACACTCGGCATCACTAGCTTGTGTCATAAACCCCAGCAGTTTGCATTTATGTCGCATCGGAACTGCTCCCATTTATTTGGACTCATACTAGTAAGAACTATTTATTTGGGGTTAATTCATTCGAATATAGAACCCAGTCCAATTCCGAGTCAGGTTTTTGGGTAAATGTTATTAAAGATATCGCTTTAAGCTCAACGTCAAAAGAAGTTACGCAAAAACATGTGGCGATTATTCAAGCCCACTCTAAAAGCCATCAGGAACGAATAGTGCGCGCTGCATTTATCACTTTGCCAGTTGACAACTTACATATATACAAAACGGGGAAACGAAAAAGCAGCATTTACCGCTAAGTAATGGAAGTAGCGGCAGCAACCGTTACGCTAGCGTTTATAGTAGAATTGAGATAAACGCGCTGTTGTAATGGAAAAAAACATACATACATGCGGCTGGATGTGGAATTCAACGCTCACGATATACACGCCCTT
>NW_016178663.1:1922-7709 GCF_001687245.7 Rhagoletis zephyria | reverse complement strand
CCGATGTTTGTAAGTACCAGAACAAAAAGAGATAGACCCATTAAAATGTATACTTATATGATCAGAACGTCGAGCTGAGTTGATTTAGCCATGTCCGTCTGTCCGTCTGTCTGTCTGTTTGTATGCAATCTAGTCTCTCAGTTTTCGAGATATCCGTATCAAATTTGGTAGGTGGGTGTATTTTTATAATGTATTAATCATTTGTCGGAACCGGAAGAATCGGACCACACCAAAGTTATAATACCATTTCATGCTCATGAAAGGTATAAAAATGAATGAGTATTAAAAAACAAGGGAAATTTGTACATACTAAGGATCAAAAGGGAGTGTATACATGTATGTATGCAAGTATAGTATATTCATGAATATCACATTTTGAAATCTACTTAATTTAAAGTAATATTAATTAGTATGTATTACTTTACTGCATTCACCCGAATTTCTGAGGTTATTACTAGTTAGTAAATATTAATTAAATTTCATCAAAAAAAAAAATACCATAGCAGCCCTTTGCTTACTTTTTCACAAATTGTTGGTATTTTACATAGCAAATAAATTATACGAATTTATGAATATGAGCCAAGCAATCTTTGCTAATTTGTCCAAATAACCCTACGCATAAATTCGTTAGTTATCGCACACAAGACCGCTTTTACCACTACATACCACCACTGGAGTACACTAGCCAGTCCTAAACTTACATATACCCATGCACATATGTATTACAACTGCCACGTTTTGTTTTTGTGTTAACGTTCGTGTTAGTCCTGCTTTGCTCTCACCAACTATCCACTTAAAATACTACAAATACTTGGAAAATTCGTAACAAATTTACCAAAAACTAGTAAAAACTAAAAATTCGCCATAATAGTGGCACAAAAAGTAGTAGAAAATGTAGTACACAATCACCACTCCCAAGGCAGGTATGCATTTATGCTACTAAGTGCTTAGAGTATACAAACATGTACACTAAATATGCCCGCTACTTGACAACGAAACACACACATGCACACACACACATGAACACCCGCTCTACTACAAGCGTACACATGGCAGAAACAAATGTCAAGAGGTTACTTAGCGTCGGTTTATCTAAATATGTTTATGTATACCCGAACCCGAAATTGCTTTAGCAAACAAGCGCTTGGAGTCCTGTTTTTTTTTTTTTTTTTTGCTGGCGCTCGATTGTGGCAAGGACTCGGTTTTGTTTTTATTTATTTTTTTTGGAAGCCTTAACCGTCGCTCCTTTTTCTTGTACATGTATAAATACTACATTTGGACGTACATAGTATATTTGTATAGTTACTATGGGACTCGTCGCGTACTCTTTGACTTTTTGCCATTACTAGCGATTACGTCGTTGATTGTGTTGCTGTGCTTTTCTATGCGCCAAAAATTCTACTTTTTTGGCGGCCTGCTGCGCCATTTCCTCACTCGCTTACTCACACCAGCTCTGCTTGACGATGTTAGCAATCCTTTTTTTTTAACTTCGTTGCTATGACACGCTAAAATGCTCCCAAGCGTGTGCCAAATATGTTGAAAAATTATTTTTTTTCGGTAAAGTGGTGTCCCATAATGTTGTGGAAATTATTACGAATGTTGCTGTTTTTTTTTGTGCTTGCTCCTATATGTATGTAGGAGCCAAGTAAAGCAGTTGTTAAGCTTTCGTTTTATTTGAGAGAAGTATGGTGGGGATTGAGTTACAAGAAATTGAAAAGAAATTAGTGAAAACAATATCCAAGTGAAATGAAAAATGCCTATTCTTAAAGGTAACGAATTCTCCTTCATTCGATGTCCACTTTGGTAGCAAACATTAGATACACTCAGCCTAAAAATATGTACCACGATTGAAATGATAAGTGAATTAATAAATAAAGGTGGGCCACCATAGTCTAGCACCAATAGTCTAAGCAACTTCTGCCGCTATCACACTTACAAATATTTATACGCAATTCGCAAGCGACGCATAAAATTATTTGATAAGATCGCAAGCTGAATTATTCTTAACTCGCTGTTATCATTTTCTAAACTCAAATTTTACGACTATTTTGTCTGAAATAAAAATTAAATTAAATAAAAATATTTAATTTTAATTTTCTGGGCGTGGTCCACGGCCCATTGAAATTTGTACGATATTTATATCGTACAAAGTTATGGAAAGGAGTAGTTATGTGGCATTTTTGGTACATAGACGGTTGTGATTTTCGGTCAAAAAGATCGCATTTGCAGCAATGAACAGTCAACATGTTAAAAATATGAAATTGACAAAATCTATAGTTCTCACCTTTAGCTACAAGTGGCTCCTTTTGATGTTTTCATGCTTAGGGCATTTGTGAATGGTTTTTTTTAGCGAAAATTTATCACATTTTTAACCGACTTCCAAAAATGGAGGAGGTTATCCTTTCGTCGGAATATTTTTTTTTTTTTTATGTATGTTACCGCATAACTTTGGACCACGTCAACCGATTTCGATAATTCTTTTTGCATCAAAAAGGTAGTGTCTCAGAGGTGGTCCCATACTAAAAATATGTAAGTTTTTGTTTTTGTACTTCCGCTACTACCTTATATGAATTTTCCTTGGTTTTGACATTATAGTACTTTAAAGGGAGGCGCAAAGCGAGTTTATAAAATTACAGTCGGAACAAAACAAATTTACAACAAACACATAATTTTGACAATCGGTAAAACCGCAGCGTATATCGCCGAAAATTGTGAGCTGCTTGAGCCGTATTCTAAATAGTTTCCGGTCATGCCCTGGTAAATGGTTATTAAAAGCTTTCCTCACATGACTGGAGCTCTCCTTCAATTCTGCAGAGTCTAAGAAGAGTTTGCAGCTTACCAAGGGAACTTCTTATTCTAAATAATTTTTTTCCGACTTGTTACAAGCTTTAAACGCTTAGTTAGTCTAGACTTAACTTAATTTAACTAATCATAAGAAAGAGAGAGAAGGGAGAGGAAATATTCTGTTTATGTATTTTCTTTTTCAACTGTTTTATAGTTCGCCGCCTAAAATGCCACATCAAAAAACGCATGCAAACAAAAAAGTTTGCGTTCATTTATTTTTAAGAAATGCATAAACGAGAGTCTGGCAAGCCTAACTCTCTCGCCGCTCTCAATTTCCGTAAGGCCATAACTTAAGAATCTAAAATCTAGAGGTTCTTAAGAACTCTATGGTAAGTTAAGTTTTAACTAACCGCCAACACAGTTTCAAAACTTTTCAAGAACGCCCTATTTCAGAATTTAATTGAAAAGCACCCTATCTCAAAATTCGGTTCAAAAACGCCCTATCTCACTTCAAAATGTATTGAAACGAATTCTGATATAGGGCGTTTTTGAATCGGCAGCTGAGATAGGGCGTTTTTGAAACGAATTCTGAAATAGGGCGTTCTTGAAAAGTTTTTTGAGATAGAATGTTTTCGAACTGGCTGCCGAGATAGGTCGATCTTCCACTCAGCCATCGATATGACGAGTTGGCCAAAATATTAAGTTAAGTTAAGTTACTGAAATTAAGTCTAGGCTAACTGAGCTTTAAGAAATAGCGCGCAAAGACAACACATATTCTGATTGGTTTATCAAAATATTATTACTCGTAAATGCCTTAAAAGTATAAGCGAAATATATTGATCAATTTTTCACAACAAACGCGCCGCTAATACTCAAAGTGAAATAAAATAAAAGCGTTTCCTACAAGCCACCACACATGCGCCACACAGTCACAGTAACACTGGCGCATCCATGTGATAATCGCGCGCACTTTGCAAATGTTGTATGATCAGAGACTTAATGCGCCGCAATGTATACATCGTCTTCCGCAAGATCTTATTCATTGATTTGAGCGAGCGACGTATCTGATTCCGCTGCCGACGACTGCCGCGCCTTCTGCGCCCACGACCTCGTCGTGGTCGACGGCGACTGCGACTATTATGTAGTGACTGCGTTTGCAAGTAATCGTGTGCAACGAATCCATCCACATTGGCGGCGATTATAGGAATCAATGCGCTATTCACGCTCTCGCTGCGTTCAATGGTAGGGGGCGTGGCCGCTTCTATGTGCGGCTGTGGTGCGAAGAGCACTTGAGCGCTTTCTACAGCCGCATGGTCACCACCAACTTCGACACCATTGCCATCTTCAGCATTTACCAAATCAACACTCCAGACTATTTGCTCTTCCTGCCTTTCCGCTGCATCAGCTCTATTAATTTCTGCTACAGGATTATATTGTATAACATTGCTGGCAGCCACAGATGATGCGTGATGGCAAACAATCAAATCACTGCCGTTGATAGCCGATGCGCTCGCATGAAAAATGCCCGAACGCGCATTGTCTGAAATACCCTCAGGAGGCACGCGACCATGCACCTGTCCTGAGACAAGCGAATTCACGCGGTTACGCAATGTGTTGTTATTATTTCTTATATGTATGCCATTGAAGAGCATCACATCATTATTGTTCACGGCGTTGTTGTTGCTGCCACTACTCGACACGACATCGTTGTGCTCGTAATGCAGTATCAAGACGTCATCGATATTGTTTGTGGCTCGCGAATCGGCAGCAACGGTGGCGGCTAGCGAACGAATTTCATTAACTAAATTAGTGCTGTTGCTGTCGTTTATGTTGCCGTTATTATTGACCATTGGAATGCTTTGTGGGACGAGATCAACCACAATTAATTCGTCGCTGTGGTTTGATGTCTGTTCAATCGCATTTGCGTGCATTTCATTGTTGTTGTTGTCGCGTTCTTCTTGCTGTTGCTGTTGCTGTTGGTGCTGTTGCAACTCTTGGGTACCGCTCTTTCTTGGTGGTGCCATTGCCTCTTAGCTTAATTAACTTCGTCCTGGTGTTTGCTTTCGGGCCGAAATGGAAATTTTAGAATCACCCGCTTTTTCTGGGAATTTTGATAAATTTTCTAGCAGAAAATATATGTAGAAAAAACGTGCACATGTATAAAATAAAAATTTGAAATTTAAATGAAATGCCAGTTGTCAAGTGGTATTTCGAATATTCTTTCTTGTTGCGTTTTTTATAGGAAACAAAAATTTAATGGATTTTAGGGTGTACGATTGTTTTTAACAGGTAACAAAAAGTACCTTCTTATTGTTTGTTTTGCCCAGAGAACTTAAGGTGAGTCTCCATAGCAGGTTTTTCAGGCGTTGCGGCTTTCGCAGTCGTTCAGACTTTTCACAACAATTTGCAGTAAATATTTGTACATATTTGCATTATAGACACTATTCTCTAAATATTTCACTTTTTGAGTTTCAAAATGATTATTTTATGAAATGCTAAGCGCTTTAATAGCAAAATAAATTTATGCGCCATTAATATTTTCAGGGAAACAGAAGTCACCTTAGCGTATGGGTCGTATGGAATTTCAGTGGTGGCTGTGTCGGACTACAGGGCGTATGAGTAATGTAAGTGAATCCTTCTAAGAGACATGTATGTAGTAGCAAGACGTGGAAAGTTGGACACCCCCATAACTTGGACACCCGCTCAAATTAGATAAAATTTTCTGCGCCAAAATAATTTCGTAAATACATTTATTAAATACATTTATGCAAGTTTAATATACAGTATANATTAGATAAAATTTTCTGCGCCAAAATAATTTCGTAAATACATTTATTAAATACATTTATGCAAGTTTAATATACAGTATATAAAAAATAAATAAACTTTTTAAAGTTTCATAAATTGCACTTTATTTACATAAAATTAACAGAGAACTCAAATATTTGTAGCCGACATCAAAAAAGAGGGAGGTTATCAATTCGTCGGAATATTTTTTTTTTT
>NW_016178663.1:0-1909 GCF_001687245.7 Rhagoletis zephyria | reverse complement strand
TTTTTTTTTTTTTTTTTTTTTTTATGTATGTTACCGCATAACTTTGGACCACGTCAACCGATTTCGATAATTCTTTCTTTGCATCGGAAAGGTAGTGTCTCAGAGGTGGTTCCATACTAATCTGGTTCAGATCCGATCAGCGGATCATGAGATATATATATATATACATTTTTTTTTTATATGAGAGTTGAAGTCGGTTTTTTTTGCTAAAAATTACTTGTTTATGTATGCTACCGCATAACTTTGTACCGCGTGAACCGATTTCATTAATTATTTTTTGATCGGAAAGATGGTACCTCATAGATCGTCCCGTAATTTGGTTTAGATCCGATCATTGGATCATGCAAAAATTAACGGTATTCCTAAATATATAAAATTACTTGTTTAATAAAACGTTCGATCAACTTTCAAAAGAAATAAAAAAATTTTAAAAAAGAGTTTTAATGTTCATTTTCCTCCATTTCTGGTTTCTGGTTTTCGATCGATATGATGATTTTTCACGATTGCCTAATTTTTTAGTTATTCGAATACCAAAAAAATAATTACTGAACTTGTATTGGACCCCAAAACCCACCCCTTGTGTGCGCTAATGGTTCAAGCAGTGTTACATGTCAGTGGTGGACTATAAAATGATTAAATTGTGTTAATTTCTCTCTGGAAATGACTAAAAATTTATGTATACAAAATACTTTTGGAAGAGTCCTTAACCACAAAGTAAATCCATCATTTAGTTCAGTCCAGTGCAAATGGGTCAGGCAACCGCTGACGCTAACCTTAAACTGTCTCACAATTTTCATCCTTTTTTATTGAGCTGAATATATCTGCCTACCTGAGGCTTTTAGCGTTCCTCAGAATTTACTCTGCTCCTAGTCTAGCCGTCATTAAATCGAATTTTGGTAAACGATCAGCTTAGTAAATAAATTGGTTCAGAGCCCTAAATTCTATTTTCGATCCCCTGCTTTTCAATCCGATCCTCTCCTTTTCAGTTCTACATAGCAGATAAAAGCGTCTGAAGTTAGAAGGATTTTAGCGGAGGCTGATTATTTATTTTTTATCAATTTAAAAACATTTCGGTTTTCCTTTAAAACCATTTAAATCATTATTTTACATAAAAAATTCTTAAGATTTATTCAATTCCCATTTCCTCAAAAAATACCATTTGCGCGTGCGGGCAAACAAACCACGTCTTAATGCATTCTTCTCTTATTCCAAACAAAAAGTTTAACCCTTTTTTAGGCTATGTATAACAAAGTAAGGTAATGTCAACAAAGTATGCACTAGAGCTCTCACAAGTAAAATCTCAGTGCTTTTCAATGTGAACATGTCATAAAATATGGTCAATATTTACCTTAACAGCACACTTAACTTAAACTTAATCATAGATACAATGCATGAATTTAGGTGTTTAATTTTACCGTTTTGACGTTTATTTACAAAAGCGCACACGTGGCTGTTATTTTTTAGGCCTTTAAAATCAATTGCTAGATTTGTTTTTCTTCCGTGATTTCTCGGCCCTTTAGAATGCATTAATCGTTTTTCGCTTAACTGAAGAAAAACGCTTTATTATTAAATTTTATTGTAATGTACTTTCCTGATTTTGTTGCTTTTTTTTTATTAAGCCACTGAATTTTTCTATCATCTTTTATAGCATTCACCTACAGGTTGCTGCTTGTTGCCAACATACATATATCTCTGGACTTTAGCACTTATTTGTTTCTCTTTTTTCGTCTATTTGTCGCTGATACACCTTTGCCGCAGGGTCAACAAAATGTGGACATTTAAAAGGGTAAAGGCAAACTTGCAGGCATACGAGCACTTAAGGGATATGTTTATATGTAGGTACTCAATAATCAATGTAGGACATACCTACAGATATGTGTGCTGCTTGGCCCTGACTGCTTTGCTTACT